>NC_063355.1:26547569-26581214 GCF_021869965.1 Rhincodon typus
GCCATCTGCAATCCGACCCCACCACCAAAGACATCTTTCCCTCCCCACCTTTATCTGCTTTCCGGAGGGACAACTCTCTCCGTGACTCCCTTGTCCGCTCCACACTCCCCTCCAGCTCCACCACACCCGGCACTTTTCCCTGCAACCGCAGGAAGTGCTACACCTGCCCCCATACCTCCTCCCTCACCCCCATCCCAGGCCCCAAGGTGACTTTCCACATCAAGCAGATGTTCACCTGCACATCTGCCAATGTGGTATACTGCATCTGGTGTGGCTGCCTCTACATCGGGGAAACCAAGCGGAGGCTCGGGGACCGCTTTGCAGAACACCTATGCTCGATTCGCAATAAACAACTGCACCTCCCAGTCGCGAACCATTTCAACTCCCCCTCCCATTCCTCAGACGACATGTCCATCCTGGGCCTCCTGCAGTGCCACAACGATGCCACCCGAAGGTTGCAGGAACAGCAACTCGTATTCCGCTTGGGAACCCTGCAGCCCAATGGTATCAATGTGGATTTCACAAGTTTCAAAATCTCCCCTCCCTCTACTGCATCCCAAAACCAGTCCAGCTCGTCCCTGCCTCCCTAACCTGTTCTTCCTCCCACCTCAAGCCGCACCTCCATCTCCTACTGACTAACCTCATCCCACCCCCTTGACCTGTCCGTCCTCCCTGGACTGACCTATCCCCTCCCTAACTCCCCACCTACCCTCACCTTTACTGGCCCCATCCCTGCCTCTTCGGCCTGTTTGTTTCCTCTCCACCTATCCTCTCCTTCTATCCGCCTCCCCCTCTCTCCCTATTTATTTCAGAACCCCCTTCCCCTCCCCCTTTTCTGATGAAGGGTCTAGGCCCGAAACGTCAGCCTCTCTGCTCCTATGATGCTGCTTGGCCTGCTGTGTTCATCCAGCCTTGCACCTTGTTGTCTCGGATTCTCCAGCATCTGCAGTTCCTACTATCTCTGGGAAAAATCAGTACTGTGATTAGGCTGTGTAAGTAGGCTGAATTCATGGAAACAGAAAGGACAATCTGTCAACTGGGCATTTCCCTGAAACTACAGCCCTGCGTGGACTCTGTTTCTGTGATTCAGACAGAGATTTCACTTTGGTACTCACTACAAGTTTCTCCTTTTTCACTTTTATGTTTGTGGCGTATTTCAGGGGCATTTACAACCACGGAGTTTTTACTCCATTAGGTATCTTCCTTTTTTAAAAAAAAACCTTCTTATCATAAAGTAGCTCTTTGCAAACTTTGTGCCTCTGCCTATTGTGTGGTAAATTTATTTCAAACGAGTTTCGTCGTGACATTATTGACAGCCTTCCTGCAGCAGAGGAAAAAAAAACTGTGTGCTGGTGTTCCTTTCCCAAACCTCTCTATGTTTCTACGTCTCTGCCACTGCTCTTCCCCAAGAGCCTGCTTAAAATCTCCCTCTTTGTTCAGGTTTTTCACTACCTGGCCCAGTGGGCAAGGTTGTTCAACTGGCTTTGTGATTGAAATCAAGGCGGGAACCAGAGCTGGGGAGCTGCGGTGTGGCTGGCTGATCCATGGTGTCCAAACTCACTGTCCCATTATGGATATTATGATGTTGCTGGCACCATCGCACACAACCCAGAGGCATGGAGGCCCTCATGAGAGAGAGGTGGAAGATAGAAGACACTTTACAGTGGAGACACTTAGAGCAGTGAAAAAAATACAATATTTTAGAGGGACCAAGCCAGCAGGCCCCACTGGAAAGTAAGACCCCTCTGGTGGCAATGTTTGGGCTGCAGGAAGAACTTTTTCCTGTCCACAGCCCCATCTTTGGTAGAATGGAGGAGGAGGATAGCTCCATTAGGCTGCAAGGACGCTGCCCCTCCACAGAAAAGTGTCAGTGAGCACTCTCAATGGCTCTGAGTAGGACATTTAATAAGTAAATATTGCCCGCTACAGTGGGTAGCCAATCTACATTCCTGCTCGCTCCAGGGAAAACATCACCAGGGGCAGAAATGCTTTGGGGGAGCTATCCCACCTTGGTTCCCCAGTATTTTCCTGCCTCCGTACCCAGCACCAACGGGATAGGAAAGGTGTGCTTACATGTCTCCATGTACAAATAGGTGTGAGTTTATTTTTGATAAGTGCTCCTGAAGTTTTGCAGGTTTTACTGTGTTAAAGGTGCTATGTGAATGGAAGCTCGTATTATCAATTCTTGCTTTATATGTTTATCAGTCCCATCAGTGATGTCTACATATCTAGTTGCATTTCCCCTTCTAATGTATGCATGCGCCTGGAGTTCTCGACATTGAGAGGTTGTTGCACTGCAGCAACACCTCAGTCTGCCTGAACAGGAATCTGTTCTGCTTTTAACACCTGTTATAGGTGTATTGGAAGGATTTTAAGTTGAATAAATGGTCTGTTTCTGGCCAAATTATGAACACAGCCATCTTGGCAACAGGTCCTGGAGTTAGACTTGAAGCAGGAGCCCCTGGTTCTGAGGCAAGAGATGCAATCCACTGATCTTACCCGATAGCATCTTCACCAGATCACATTAACATCACATCGCATTCTTTTCCTAATCAACCTGTTCCGGGATATTTCTACACATCTCTGAATCAGGTGGGACTTGAATCCAGGCTTCCAGTCCAGGGGTAGGGACACTGCCACTAAGCCACAAGAGGGCCGACATTAACACTTATGTTAATCATATTAATTAAACTCTGCTGTGCAAGTTAACTGCCGCATTTACCTATGTCAACCAGTGATTACATTTATAAAGTTATTGAATATTGTGAACCACTTTGAGCTAACCTGCGCATCAGAAAGGTACTATATGAATTCAAGTTACTTCATTGTTTAAACAAAATTTTTTTGAAAAACATAAAAAAAATTTGGTATAGTTACTGTACAGTATTTTTGACTTAGATGTGTGTTTTATTATCCTGGACACTGAATACATCCAGAACAAAATTATGAGCACTGCTCATTCTATGATTTCCTACACATCATACTTCTGTTAGGATTGATTGCAATATCACTAACGAGATTAGCCAAAGCTTGTAATAGTTATACTTAGTAAACTTTAGCTGTATGTAGTGGAGCTAGAATTACCTCTTGAATGACTGGTTAGTGGAGATCTAATTCACAGAGAGAAAAGAAGTTAATCCTGAAGATAACATTCAAATTAGTGAATGAAGGATTAGACTGTGTCCGTGTTTCAACTTGATTGGATACACTCATAACCATTCTTTAAGCATTTTTTGCCATGTTTTCATATTGCTGAGTAAAGTGCCAAGAGTAGCGAAATGTATTGCTAATTCCATTCAACTTTCAAGCTGCAGATATTCAGCTGTAATCCACACTTGCTTGATTAGACAGGAATCTACAGATTCTGTCTGAAATATGAGCCTGTCTTTTTGTCCCTTGCAGATATTAACACCCTGCTTTCTGACATTTTGTGTTGTTTTGGATTTGTAACATCTATAGTAGATTTTTTTTTAAGAAACTCTTTATAATATTTCGTTTGACGCTGTCCTTACATAAGCCATTCCAAACAGTGTGAAGTTATTTGAGATGATGGCGTACTGGGAGTGAGAAGCTGTGAAAAGACCTGGAGTCCAGCTCAAGACCCAATATACACAAATATTAATGTATTTCATCCACAACCGAATCTCTGAGCCGTTCAGCTCAGGCAAATCTAGAAAACATCCTGCTGGGATTGTATATTGAATTCATCAGGACATCAGCACATGTATCAGAAAGGAGTTTCGTGTACTGCTGCAGAATCTAAGCTAGTGTTAGTGGTCGTGTAAACCCTAGGGAATGTTATTGAGGGCTGGGACTTCCTGATGCCAACTGAATGGGATCTCTGTGGGGCTCAACCATGTAAATGAGGCATTAGATACGAAAACAACGGCTCTTGTCAGAGTATCTTTTACTGCAGGGCTGTGTTGTGGGAAAACAGCGAGGGTTGCAACATTGCGGACGGAGATGAATGAAACCGAATACTCACATTGGCGGCGTGGGGAACTGGTGGAAACAAGCCGGAAATGATTTAGATTCTAAATGAGAGCTTTAAGAAATGGGTCACAAGAGGTTAAAAATCAAAGAAGTAAGAAAGAATGAGTAGGTTGATTATGATGTAGGATAGCCTGAAGGATGAGAATTTGTACTACAAGGCAGCGGAGGAAGCGGAAGTTTTGCTTTTCCAATCACTGCAAAGACTGAATTCTCTGGGCAAGCTTTTTCTTCAAGAAATGGCCGGAGAGGGGTAGATGAGGCTTATCAACAAACCACCAATTTGTTTTAAACCTTCTAAACAGTTTTAGTCTTTGAGGTTGGAGAGCAATGTCATGAATAGGAAAATTCTTTGCACGCTTTTTTCTCTCATGTTTTGATTTTTGAAATTAAAAGTTCTAAAGAAAGTGTTCATTTTGAGAGACAACGGGGTCAATTTTAACCATGCCCCTCACAGCAGGCAGTTAAAACGGCTGCAGTGTTTCCTCGTCTGACCTCAGATGTTGCACTAGACCCTGGCACCTAGGGTTAAGTGTTAATCCCCTCACGGCACTGAGCCGGACCGGTACACCAGCTTCACCTGTTGCTAAAAGTTTGCAAAAAGTTCAAGCATCAAGGAAATGGTTAGTCTCGATACATCCTGTGCAAAGACTGAAGGTCTTAGCTGGTCTCACTGCACAGCCTCACCCTTTGATATGTTACTTTTCCCACTGTTGTTATCAGCTTCATTTAAAAAAAGTCGTAGCAGGCGATTTTGTTTCTTGAGGCTGTTTGGCTTATCAGTAAGATCACGGCAGATGTGACACAGTGAGGCTACAAAATTGATCGTTGTCACGCTGTTCATAGACGGAATATATTTTCCTCTGACCAAGAACGTGAGCCTGAGGCAAGGTTTCTCCACCACCCCAACTGGTCGTTTCTCACTAATATTTGTGAATGTGGGAAAATATGCTCCAATTTCTATTGGCGACTTTGGTGAGATATCTGCTTATTCTTTGGGCAATGGAAACCTAATGACAACAGATCTATTGTGGGAATACCACCACCTGCAAGTTCCCCTCCAAGCCATTCACCATCCTGATTTGGAAAAATGTCACTGACACTGGGTCAATGTATTGGAATCCCAACCCCATTGTGGGTCAAACCACAACATGTGGACTGCAGCGGTTCAAGGAGGCAGCTCATCACCACCTTCCTGGTTAGCAATGCCCACATCACACAAGTGAATAAAACAAAAATGACATGGCTATAATTGCATAACGGTTTCTTTATGACCCAACAATGTTTCTCATCACAAGTTAAGCCATATGTTTGTCAAACACTATTTTAAACCTGTTGCGGTCACCTTTTAACGCTTTTAAGACAGGTACCAGTGACGAAAGCATTGTGCAGAATGAAATGGTAAGATAATTCTAATACACTTCATCATCTAATGACATTCAAAACATGCTGTTGTGTACTTAAATGTGTCAAGGAGCATTAAATCACTCCATTTGTTCATAGTTTAGGCATCAGGTTTGTTATTATAGCAATAATATGAGTACTGTAAATATCAAAGATATTCCAGCTATCTGTGACTTGAATTTTTCCAAATTATATCTGACCCTTGTAGGAAACATTCCACAGAGAGACAGGCAGGGAGTCACATTCAGTTTCCCCATCCTCTGCTACTAATTTGAAAGTGTTTGTCACAACAGATATTAGTTATTAAGTACAGCGAATCAAGGCAAAACCCTAATGAAACCACATCAGTAAATCATTGCATCTCTATTTAGATCCTTTCCAAATGAGAAAAATAATGGAGAAGAGATCAAAGCTTATTTCACAGCATCAGACAAATACACTTCATAAATGAGAAACCAAGTGAAGTAAGCATTAAAATAAACCCTGCAAACTAAAAATAACTGCTAGTTCCAATAGCTACTTGAAATGCAGCTCCAGAGATTAGAGAACACAGGAAAATAGAGTGGAATGAAAGGAGGGACAGCTGTGCTAAAGAAACATCCCCATTCTGTTTGCTTTTTGTGGCAGTACTAAAACAGTGTCTCAGTGCATATATGTGGAATCTCAATTTCCTTCATGACCTGATAAAACTCTTCTCACATCACTGGAGAAGATACGGTGACAATGACAAGAGATGTGTGGAGTGACTTCTGTCTTTTGATTTAATCATTTTCAACGCTGTCCTGTGAAGCTAAATTGCTGACTTTTCTTGCAATATGTTAAGAGTCAGTATTGTGATACTGTTGGGTGTACTTTTGATTTGATTTGCTTTATTGAACAATTATCGGTTATCAAACCTGCAAAAGCACTGCAGTTTTTGAAGAAAATTTTCAGACAATATTTGTACTTGTGCGTGAGTTCTGTTAAAGTTTCGCAATGCACAGCAAGCTTTAAGCCTACTGTGTGCTGTGCAAACTGCAAATATCAGTTCCTGTTTATTTAACACAAATGTATTTCTTTGCTATAATATTTCTCAATCAGTCTGATACAGAAGTGGCCAACAGGCAACACAATAGTTTGCAGAACCTTTGTAGGGATTCACTGGGCTGTGAAGGATTAGCAAAGAGACATCTTTGTAAAATGTCCTTGTGTGAGTGATTGTTCCATAAACTTACCATGTGCTGTTTCTTATTTCCTTCGGTAAACTCCTGTTAATCCCACAAACTGAAGTGGGTTTTTCGTGGTTCAGCGTACCATATACCTCTCTAAATGGACAGCATACACTTTGTGATAATAATGAAGTGTCAGTATGATACTTTAGCTTACCATATCAATGGGCCTCAGCATTAACATGTGACGAAAACCATCATTTAGGCCATGGCATATTGTACGGTTGCTTGGATATGAAGGAAGAAATGCTTGCATTCATGTCATACCTGAACAGTTCACCAACAGTTAATTACTTTGAAGGGAAATAGACAAATGAAAACCTCACTCATTGCATTGAAATTCGTAATGAGTTGATCTGTTATTGGCATTATCAATTTAAGGAGGACTTGCGTGGTCTTGAAGTTGGAGAATTTTAACAGACCTCCGCATCATGTCTCATTTGAAAGACAGTGCCACCAAAATGCTATGATCCTGAAGACTGCTAAGAGGTGCTCCAACTCCTGGAGTGGGGTTTAACCACAATCTTCTGATCCAGACACAAGTTTACCACCGACTAAATGGACTGACACTAGTTATAATGGCATCCAAAATGTTTTTTTTTCTAAAACATGCTTAGTTTTTGATGTTTATATTTAACGATTGGTAAAATCACAAATGTTACAATGAAAAGGGTCTGGTGATCATTAATTGTTTTTACTGGTTTTTAGAAAAGCTATATTCGTTCATTTATGTAATGTTGTTGATGATGACGCCAGCATTTGTTCCTCATCTGCAGTTACTCTCGAGTCTTCCTGAACTGCTACAATCCATCTTGTACAGATAGGCCCAGGGACCATGTTCCAGGATTGTGCTGCAGCGACAGAGGGGGTCCGGTGATATGGTTCCAAGTCAGGATGGTTTGTCATTTGAAGAGAAACTTGCAGTTGGTGATGTTCCCATGATTCTCGGCCCTGTTCCTTCTCGATGCTAGAGGTCACAGTCTGGAAGGGGCTGTCACAGAAGCTTTGATAGGCTGCTGGTGTGTATCTCGTAGATGCAGCTCTGGTTCACTGGTGGAAGGTGGGAGTTTAAGGGGGTATGAATCAAATGGGCTGCTTCATCTTCATAGTGCCTAGTTTCTCATTGTTGAACCTGCACTCTTCAGGCAGTTCAAGTATGTTCCATCACACACCTGACTTCTACCTTGCCTGTGGTGGATTGATTTCGGGGCATTGGATCCTCAGTGTCACTCTTACAGCTGCATAATCAAAGTGGCAGGTCCAGATAAGTTTCTGGTCAGTGGTCGTCCCCCAAAGATGTTGACAATGATGGTTCCGTGACTGTAGTGACATTGACTTTCAATGTCTTAGATATACTCTTGCTTTTTGGAGATATCAGCCATTTCTTGGCATGCTGGCTTGAAGGTTACTTGCCTCTTAACTGTCTAAGCTTGGACAATGTTGACGTCAGATTGTTGCTCTGTCTCACATTTGGCACATATTCCCAAATGTTAGCAAGAAGGGCTGCTCTGTAATGACAGTGCCAGGTAGCCTTCCTGCTTTATCCTCTTTTTATCCTTTTCAATCTGATACAATTTCAATCCTAACAATCTGACAAAACTCGGAGTTGTTTTCAAGGTCATTTCTGAGGGCAGTTAGGAGTCCACTGTACTGTGGTGAATCTAGAGGCATGCATAGGCTGTAATAAGTAAGGATGCCAATTTTCCTCTCTCAAAGGCATAGTGAACGGGATAGAACGTTGCATTGTTATATGGTCGCCACCGCTGGTGCTAACTTTATAATTCCACAATTGTTTATGTAACTGAATTTTAATTCCCTAGATGCATTTCAACTTCTATCTCCAGATGATTAGGCCAGATTTCTTGATTATTAACCTAGTAATATGACCAGTATACTACCAAAGCTGCTGAAAGAAAGAGCAATAACAAAAGAAAAATTAGCATTTATATAATCCCTAATTGTATCTCTTAATGTGTGGCACCTCTTTTTTGCTGTGAATTAAATGACCCATTTAATTTGTTTTGTCTCAGAAGCAATCACTGACAATTTACCAAGATTGTAAACTAAACATTTGCAGTGTATTTAATTTTTAGAAAAGATAGGTAAAAAGGAAAAGGATAGCCTTGACAATAAAATGAGATAAAGTCGGCAAGGAGAAAAGATCTTGACTTAGAAAATCAGGATGTAGAATCAGTATAGGTGGAACTAAAAAAAGTAGCAAAGAGCATGTGGAAAATCACAATATGTTTATGCAGAGTCAACCGAACTATTAAAAGGAAAATGTATTCAACAAATCTATGGAGGTTTATTGATGCTGTAACTAACAAGGTAGTTGAGGGGAAATGGTGGATGTAGTATATTGAGGTTTCCAAAAGGTATTTAATGAGATACCACACAAGAGCTGTTATACAGAATTAAGTATAATGAATGGGAAGTATTTTATTTGCATAGTATGAGGATTAAACAAAAAGTAGAAATAAATGGATAATTTTCAGGTAATGGAATGTAACTAATGGAATGAAAGGATTAGCACTTGGGAGCTCCGTTATTTACAATCTTTTGAAAGCTTCCTAAATGGAGGGACCATGTGTATTTATCGAATGAATGTAGACAGGTTAAGTGCATGGGCAAGAGGTGACAGACAGAGTACAATGTAGCAAAATATGCAGTCATCTAGTTTGAAAGGAATCAGAAAAGTTTTTTTAAAAGGTGTGAGATTAATAAATGTTGGTATGCAGTGGAACTTGGATATGAATTGCAGAAAGGTAGCATGAAGATGCAGCCTTTTTAACTGAGGAAGGAATGCAGAGATCTTGTTGCGCAGCAATACTGTTTCTGCTTCTGATCCAGATATTCTGGTTACATCCAACACCAGATCATGATGTTCAGGGGGTAGTGTTGATAATGCAGCCAAAAAAAGGTTGAAGATTGGTCTGTAAATCCTTCCAACACACAGCAATGGCAGACAGTAAGAGCGGGAGATGAGCTTGACATGGGAAGAAAATTTGGACTCTCTACGTCACTGTTCATAATTCTGGACAATAACACGTATGCAAAACTGCATGTTGCCACAGCAACCTGAACTCCTAGGGAGCCAGTTAGCTCCATTGGCTGGTTGGCTGGTTTGGAACAGATTGTTGCCAACAGCATGGGGTTTGATCCCCATTCCAGTTGGGTTGGATTCAGGACCTACCTTCAGGCAGACAAGTCAAGTCAAGTCACCATAATCTTAACAGACCATAGGGCTGCTCTCTCATTAATGAGTCTGATTTAACCTGAGAGCCACCATTCATCAAGCAAGGGGAGAGGTTGAGAAGGAGAGTCTTTCATGGTAACATCATCCAGTACAGAGATTGAACGCATGCCATCAGCACCACACTGCTTCACAAACTAACTGTCCAGCCAACTGAACTAAACTGACCCCCTCAAGCAGACAAGTCAAGAAGGAGAAGACATACAGCCAGGTTAGCAAGGTTGCTTCCTGGTATCAGGCAGGATTCCTAGTGGAAGCAAAAAAAAACAAGGAACATGTGGATGCTGGAAAGATTTTTTGTTGGAGTTTAGAAGATGACATGTGATCTGATTGAAATGTATATTATTCTTTGAGGGCCTGACAGGATAGAGCCGAGATGCCAGAACTAGGTATCGGAGTTCTAGGATAAGCCATCATCAATTTAGGATTGAGGTGAAATTTCGTCACTCAGAAGGTTGTGAATTGAGAAAATCCATGATCTTATTAAATGGTGGAATATAGTTAAGAGCTTTTGTGCCCTGATCTTGCTGTTATTTCTTATTTTCTTATGCAGTGGCATGCTCTGAAAGCCGTATGTCAGCCGTGTCTCAGTTGTTATCACGCTCACCTCAGAGTCAGGAATTTGCAGGTTCCAGCTCCACTGAGCACGGAACTCGAGGCTGATGTTCCAGGCCAGTGCTGTGCTGTCCTTTGAATGAGGTGTTAAACCGAGGCTCTGTTTGCTCTGCTGTATATCTCATGGTGCTTTTTAGAAGAAGTGTGGAGGTGTGTTATCTTAGGCGCTGTGGTTAATAGAATCCAAAGCCATTGAGAGGCTTGAAACCAAGATACGCATTTTCTTTTGCAGGCAGAGGTTATTGATCTCCTCAGTCTGACCAGCTGCCCCACCCCCCACCAATATTACATGTGCTCTCTACTTTTGGGTATTCTTCCTCAAACTGTGTGGAGATTCTACGATACAGTTGAGACTGTTGCTGTGGAGCATTCGGCACTTGAAGGTAGGGACACTATCACTGGACCATGAGAGCCCTTGCTCCCCGCATATGTCTTTTATGTGATCTAATGACCCTGTACAGAGATGTTATTGCACAACTCTGGAGCAAGAGGGACTTGAACTCCGGTCTCTTTGCTCAGAGGTAGGGACACTACCACTGTGCCACAAGAACTTTTCAGCTCCCTATAGATGGAAATTTTTTAATCAACCTTTTCAGAGATGTTAGTCTGGAGCAGGTGGGATGTGAGCGTGGGCATCCTGGCTCAGAGATAGGCACACTATCCCTACACCACAAGGGTCCTATGTGGCTCCCTATATTTATTTTTCAATCAACTTGTTCAGAGATGTTGTGACATGCCTCTGGAGTAGGTGGGATTTGAACCCAGGCTTTCTGGCTCAGAGGTATAGACACTACCAGTGCACCACAAGAACAGTGTTCCCTGTTTCCCTATGTATGTTCCTTTTCCTTTTAACTACCACCCAGTAATCACCCGTGTAGCCAATCAAACATTTTACAAGTAAAGCCAACTGTGGGCAATATGAACCCAACAATGGAGGAGGTGGTATAGGAAGAGCAGTAAGGGACTAAATCACAGCTCCCAGTGTATATGTGCTCAGACAGTTAATAGCCACCACCTATTTCGTCTTAAACTTAAATAAAGAACAAACATATGTAATTAACTAGACCTTAAAACCCTGACCAATATTTAGCCCTTATTGAAAATCACAAAAACAGATGATCTGGTCTTTATCACATTGCTGTTTGTGGGAGCTACCGGTGGACAAATTGGTTGCCATCTTTCCTACATTAAAATGGTGACTATATTTGAAAAGTAATTAATTACCTGTAACATACTAGGAAATGTCTGGTGGTTGTGAAGATGCTGTATAAGGGTAAGTCCTTTCTCACTGAAACAGTCCAGAGTAACAGGATGATCACTGACCGCAGGCATCCCAGTGAAGTGAACCTGCGGAGTCACACACCAATTATTGGAGGCTTAAGACAAACTCCATAACTTGATTTGGAGTTAGGCAGGCCTGATCAGCTAGCACTGAGAGGCCTGATGCTGGAGAAAGAAGTATTCACGTTATTACATAGGAATGTTGTTTTGAAGCTAGCGTTAAGGTATACTTTTGGGGCAGTGTCGGAATGTGACCAGAGAGTTAGACATTGGGTGGAAAGGTTGGGAAGTTTTTATTCTCCCTCATCCCCATCCTTCAACCTGAAAAGCAGAGGCCCCTCAGTTTCGCAACGTTTAAAATTAATTGAAATGAAAATCAGGCAGTTTATAAAGTATTTGATCGATCCACAATGTCAGTCTTCTAGCTGGATGGTAAATTGAAAAACTACCTCTTGGTTGTTTTAAATGTCGCATGGAATCATTCCTACTGGTAATTGTGGCAATACAAGAATCTTCTCTATTTTTCAAAATCATTTTTTGGTATAATTGGAAGTAAGTGAATAATAAGGGATTCTATGATGATCACAGGATACATAGCAGCTATTATTCTCAGTCATTGATCTGCAGTTACAAGATGTACATATAAGTTGGCAGGTACACTCAGCTGGCTGGTTACATGGTTAGCTCAGTTGGCTGGAAGGCTGGCCTGTGATGCAGAGTGATACCAACAGTATGGGTTCAGTTCCCACACCCAGCTGAGGTTAGCATGAAGGACTGTCCTTCTCGACCTCTTCTTTTGTCTGAGATGTGGTGACCCGTAAGTTAAAACACTGCCAATCATCTCTCTCTCTCTCTCTCTCTCTCTCTCTCTCTCTCATTGGTCTGGAAGACTATGGCAACTTTACCTTTACAGTCCAATGATAAAATAGGCAATATTTGAAATATAGCTAACAAACATTTGAACACCATGATGAATCAGTAAACGTAGTTCTTCATTTGGTGAAGATATTGACCTTAATGGCACCTGTCGTAACACTTGGCAGATCACCTCAATCCAACAGTATGGTTAGAATTGAAATGTTATCATGGCTTGTGATTACTATAATAATAATATTTGATTTTTAACTTGACTGCATGTTGCTGTGCATAGCATTCCTGTATCAAAGATGTTCGTCCAGACTGCCTTTTGATCTTCTACTATAGGAAACACTGTAACCCTTCTCTAACCTGCCCTGAATAC
Source organism: Rhincodon typus (assembly GCF_021869965.1). Classification (NCBI taxonomy): domain Eukaryota; kingdom Metazoa; phylum Chordata; class Chondrichthyes; order Orectolobiformes; family Rhincodontidae; genus Rhincodon; species Rhincodon typus. The sequence continues at coordinate 26,560,561 of NC_063355.1, forward strand.
AAGGACAAAAGCAAAGTTGTTGACCATCTCCATAACTCTTAATCCTCTATTTTAACCGATGTCAGTCCAACTCCTTTACAAAGTTGAATCAACTGTCTTCCTTGGGAGTTTGACCATAGAGCACTGTGGCATTGAAAGACACTGGCATTGATTAGCTCACTGATGATCTTTTAGGAACATAGGAACAGGAGTTGGCCATTCAGCCCTTCCAGCTTACTCTGCCATTCAGTGAGATCACAGCTGATCTGTGGCCTGACTCCACGTACCTGCCTTTGGCCCATATCCCTTAATACCTTTTGCGTAACAAAAATGTATCCATCTCAAACTTAAAATTAACAACTGACCTTTGATTATCAAGGGCTACGGGGAGAAAGCAGGAGAATGGAGTTGAGGAACTTATCAACCATGATTGGCGGAGCAGACTCGATGGGCTGAATGGCCTAATTTCTGCTCCTATGTCTTATAGTCTTATGACGTAGCATCTGCTGCTATTTGTGGATGAGAATTCTAAACACTTATCACCCTTTCTGTGTAGAAATCCCTCCTAACATCTCTCTTGATGACCTTACTTTTCCCAACCTCTAACCTTCAACTCCCCCTCAAACTCTGCTCTCCTGGCTTCTTGTACACCTTCCAGTTATTCTAATATTGGAATTTGTGCCTTTTGTTGCCTAGGCTCAGGCTCCTGATCGCCTGACCCAAATTACTGTGCCCCTCCTCTGTCCTTCAAAACATCAGCTTTCCTGCTCCTCTGATGCTGCTTGGCCTTCTGTGTTCACCGGAGTCTACACCTTGTTATCTCATTGACCAAGTATTAGGCCTACTCTCTCATTACCCTGATCTTTGTTTTGGCATACTTACTTTGTATTATGTCTCTGTGAAGTGCTTTGGAATGGTTTTCTGTGTCAGAAGCACAACTCAAATGCAAAATATTATCAGAATTTAATTAACTGAATGGCAGTGAATAGGGTTGGTTATAATGCAAGATAACTGGGTGATGGATACCCTTCAGTGAGCCTGGCCGTGAGGCTCCCACTGCTAACATTTGGACACAGGAGAAAATGAATATGTATTACTGTCAGGTGGAGAATTATATTATCATTATTGTAGCAGCACAGGCAGAAAGGCTGCGCACTCATCACATTATTGTCAATGATTGATATGTATAATCTAACCCAAAACATGCTTATAGATGTGGGTTTAGAAGCTCGACGGATTACAATAAGCTTCTTAAACCAATTGAAATCGGTGCAATCCAAAAAATAAATTGCCTCTATGTCAAGGTGGCATAAGCACTCGCTCTGTAAACATGTATCTTGTGCAGACTACTTATTGTGTGTCTGATGTCTGTGCTGACTGACTTCAAAGTGGACGTACAAGATTAAAAACCAAGAAGAACGTGTCAAAGGCTATGCAGCAAGCTCAGAGTCTCTTAAGATGCAATTGTACAGTTTTTATTGAAGAAAGTTGCCTGTACCTAGTGCTGGATGGAAAACACGGATGCTCATTGAAGACCTGGAGCAACATACTTAGATCAAGTCTAAGAGATTTAATTAATCTGGATAACACCAGTAAAATGATCAATTACTGTAAGTGCTGCAGTAAAATGAAATTGAAACAGAGACACATTCATGAGAAAGAAGCATTACCTATCTGTAACAGTGTCCAGGAAGTTACTGATATTTAATCTTGGTTTAATTCTGAAGTAGGTAGGTTTGCAATTGCAGAGAAAGATGGGACTGAGCTATATGTTGGCTACTACATGTGGGCTCCCACCCAGCCTCCTGATAAAAGGTCGGGAGTTTGAAGAGCCCATGAATAGAGCAAGACTTGGAGCACATTCAGGGTTAGGCTGTTAAATGGCAAGTCATATTTGTGTATACAAGTGCCAAGAAGTGACCATCTCCAACAAGAAAAAGAATCTAACCACCTCTGCTTGACATTTAATGGCATTGCCATCACTGAATCTCCCATGATTCACATCCTGGGGTTTACCGTTAATGAGGAACTTAATTGCACCAGCCATTGTACTACAAGAGCAGGTTAGCGTATGACTATTCTGCACTCAATAGATCCTATCATCTCAATGCCTGTTCACCAGCGAGAAGACACAAAACAGGAATGTGACAGAGTACTTTTCACTTTTCTGTGTGTGCCATTCATTGTTAACAGCGTCCACAATGAAACAGCCTGTTTGTTTGCCTGATGCGCCTCATTAAACATGTACAGTCTCCACCACCAGTGCACTATGGCTGAGGCATATTTCATCTGTCTACAAGATGCACTGCAGCAACTCTTCAAGATTTCTTCAACTGCAAATCCGAACCTGTATTGTCTAACCCTTAGAAGAACAAGGACTGCAGGCACATGGGAACACCACTAAATGCAAAAATAGTCTGATCCTTCATCATCCAATCCTGGAACTTCCTACCCGATGGTAGTGCAGGTGTGTCAAACCATATAACGTAGTTCAAATAGGCTGTTCGCTCCCACTGTCTCAATGGCATAAGGGTTGAGCCACAAATGTTGACCTTACTAACAATACAAATTCCATGAAAATGTATAAATCCATTATTGTCAACTACGACATATTGCAGTTCCCTCAAATATGGCTAAGATATATCTCTTGACCTCCTGTTCAGGGTCTAAACATTCTGACCAAGTCCCTTCTTTCATGTATTTTCCCCATCAAGCACAATGTCATGGTTGTGGCTATTGACGGTGATGCTGCAAAGACTCAACGTAATTTTCTCCAGCTCTAGTTGGTATCTTGGTCGTAGATTGAACGTGGGATTGAAAGTGAGGTGTTGGCTTGTTAGGAGCAACGTTTCAGGCTAGGGCTTGGATTGAGGCCAAGGCTGAGGCTGGAGTTGAATGTGATGAGGTGTTTGCCATGGACAGTGCTAATGTTGGTATAATGATCAATTAATTACTATTAGTTCTGCAGTTGAATAGAACTGAAAACAAAGTCCACAAGCTGCTGCCGATCCAGGGAGACAGGAAGATGGTTGCCAGATGCTAAATCAGAGATCAAATATCCGTGATGACACCAAAAGTGTGGTGCATGTGGGGGAGTGAAGAAGACCATGTGTAGACTGCAAATGCAACAGAGGGAAAATAATTAAACTAGGGTACACAGATATAATTTAGTTTTCATTTTTAAGTCAAGTGCTAGGTTGTTACGTAATTAACTTGATACTATTTGTAGTTAACAGCGATGTCTACGTCAATTCAGAAAGCAGCAAAATAGAGTTAAGGATTTCTCTGTAGCATAGGCTGACATAAGCTGATGGGTGACATAAAACTGAAGAATTACATAACCAGTATTGATGGGAGTGTGAAGTTGCTAAGCCTAAAATTTACCCAGACTGTTTCCGTTGTTGATGTGTGTAGGAATTTATCATGTGAAACGTTGACGCAGAAATGTACCAAAATGTGCCAATGGGAAGCAAGCTTTTGTGTACAGGAAATGTGTAAAATATAATATTTTTAATGTGTAATAGATATAATTGTAAAATTTGGCAGTCAACATTTGATAGTAATTTCCACGTTTCTCATTACCAAAATTACACATCATAAAATATTCCATTTTATGGGGTGGGGGAGTGGGGGTGGGGGGTAGGTAGGGTAAAATTCATCATAATTACAGCTCAGTCTTACTTACAATGCTGGTAAATGGTACTGATTACTGTAATGAGGACCATGACTAAATCTGCTGCCCTTTGTTTGACTCTACTTACTATGATTCAGTGTCATTGAACCACTTTTGAAAACAAATTAAGTTTCTCCCACTGACATTATACATACGGTGCCAAAATGAAAGGGATGGTGTAGTCAATTAAAGCATTGTTCTTTCACCTCCCAAACCTGGCTAGACTCCAGTTTGCACTGACTGCAGATCTCTCTCCACCACTTTCAGGATATTAGATGAGCTCAAGCAATCTTATCTTGTTCTCAGTGGTGCAAAAACCACATCATAACTCTGACCACAATTTACAGAAAGGATATTTAAAGATGAGAAAAACCTATTTCGTTCACTATGTTAATTCTACAGTTCGCTAACTCCCCCAGTTTAGCAACCACTTGCACTCTGAATATCTCTGTTTCTGCCTGCAACATTTCTTGACAGGTTATTCTAAATCCTTGTCTTTTATCCTGTCCCCATTTTTGAGAGTTGGGCCAAGGACATCCATTGGATTGACCCATGTTGTAGGAGAAACTCCCCTGCTCTTACCACCCACTATCAGACACATTGTAAGAAAATACCAACTCGCTTTCTCTGACCAATAAGTACAGGCATCGGACTCAAACCTGGAGCCTCTGGGCAAGAGATCTGCCCACTTGGCTGCAAGACTTCCTTAACTGTTTTACACTCCTTGGGTTTTAAAAACAAAAGCTGTTTGTATTGTTTCTGTCATAATTTGTCTTGTCTTTATTTTTCTTAATTCTAAGTATATTTCAGTTTGCCTACTTCAGATTATTCTCATATGTTTCCTATGAACTTTATTGCTGTATATTTCCGAAAATGAAGCTAACAAATGTCGCATTTTAACAAATTTACAAGACATTTGTAATTGAATTGAATAATGTGGCTCTTTTTCCTTCGACACAAATCTTAGACAAATATTCAGTTCTGTATCCGGTTCAGCTTTGACTGAAGCTAATTTTCAACATTATGTACGATGTTAAATGAAAGACGATAATGCAAATCCAAATATTAGACAGAAATTATTCACTTTTTGTTACAATCTATATCAAATTTACTTCTCAATCAAACTTAAATTTATGTGCTGTTCTGCTGTAATGATTTGGAGTCACTTTAAAGTCATATTCCTAACTTATTTATACTGTTTAATGTATTGCATACTTCATTGAAGGTAAGGTGTTTCCATTTGCTGATGGTCCAAGGTCTAGGCAACATAGATATATGATTTTGGACAAAAGATTCCCAAGGGAAAATGATAACAAACTTTTTCATGCAGCAAGTACTATTAACCTGGAACATGTTCTTTCCCAGTGATGTTGAAGCAGATATGATCAATGTTTTTGAAAGGAAATTGTGTAGGTGCCTGAGGGACGTAAACTTGCAAGACTGGAGCATTTCAGCTATGAAGAAAGACTGGATAAGCTTAAGTTGGAACAGAGATTGTTGACGGGGTGGGGGAGCCTGATTGAGGTATATCAGATTGTGAGGGACATGGACAGAGTGAACAGAAAGCTATTGTTCCCCCTAGTTGAAAGGTCAATAACAAGGGGAATACTTTTCAAGTGAAAGATGTTTAGAGGGGATTTGAGGAAAAGGTTTTACAGCTAGAGGATGGTGGTGTCTGGAATGCAGTGCCAGGGAGGGTAGTTGAGGTGGGAAACCTCACAAACTTTAAAACATACTTGGATGAACACTTGGTATGTCATGACATTGAAGGCCAGTGCAGGAAAGTGGGAGAAGTGTTAGTAGTAGTGTACGTTTTGATAGTATAGACTCAGTTGGCCAAAAGGCCTCATGAGTACTGTAGGATTCTGTGACTGTAGAAATACTATGGGACACTAACTGCAGTGGCCTACAGTGAAGTCAATGGACTGAATGGCCTTTTCCTGTGCTGTAATGTTGTATGAAGCTTTCCCGCAGATAGAGCTTTAGATACCATAATCTTGCATAAAAACTTTATACCCTTTACACTCAAATCATACTTGTTGCCTTTCTGTTTACCCCTTGAATCTGTATGCACACCTTTTTGTAGCATAGGTGATAAGTATTGAACACAGTATTTTCCTTGTCTGATCATTGCCTTGTTAAACCATAATCTAATCTCCATTACCATTTACTACATGTCTCTTAATTATTGATTTTAACTGCAGTACTTTGCTGCGTTGTCCCTGCTTTGAAAGTGACTAGTGTGTTGGTTCTGGGTTTATTTCTCAGTCTCCCTGTGACAATTCTTTCAGATCTTAATAGTTTTGTTTTTATTCACTCTTGGGATCTGGGCTTCGCTGGCCAGCATTTATTGTCCATCCCTGATATACCATTCTTCAGAAAGACCATTCTTATTGTTACAATACACCTCTGAAGTAGGTGGGACTCAAATCTAAACTCCTGGACTAGAGGTATGGTCACTACCACCACACCACAAGAACTTATTTCTAATCATTGTTTGTTTGATCACGTGCGTTATTAACCAATGTTCGGTATTTTATAACTGCCAGTGCTAAACTTCACTTGTTATTTATCTGTCCAATCGATGGATTGATCAGTGCCCCTCTATGTTGCTATCTGCATGCTCTGATGTTTCATTAGTGTCAACTCCAAACATAAGAATCTTGCCACCTACATTACTTAGGTAGATCAAAACCAACAGGAATCATGCCACTGATCCATATATGACCCACTGCAAATACTATCTCCAGCAGTAACCTTCCCCTAAGTACTCTGCTTTTATTTCAAATCATTTCTCATCCAGCTACATGTTCCATCTTTTGATCTGATTATTTTTAACTTTAACTTAATAAAATTTCACACTACTATTTAAAAAGGAAAGTAAGGATAAATAGGCCTATAATTTCCCAGTTTGTCTATTGTCAGTTGTGAAGAAGTTTCTAGAATCAGTTTCTAGGTGAAAATGACTGAACATGTCTGAGCTGATCAGAGAAAGCCAGGTGGTTTATAAAGGATAAGTCATGTCTAACAAATCATGTTGTTATTTGAGAAGGTAAGTAAATTTAATAGATAAAGGTTTGCAGGATGTGGTGAGAGGTGCTTTGCAGTAATTTGTATTGGGGAAAAACCTCAAAAGAACTGCAGATACTGGAAATCAGAAACAAAATCGGAAATTGCTGGAAAAACTCAGCAGATTCTGGCTGCATCTGTGGAGAGACGGTGAATTTAAAATTTTGGATCCACTGATTGGATCAGAATTGGGATCTTGGTTATTTGTATGAGGAAGTGGATGAGCAGAATCCGAGTTTGGTGGCACATAAAATCAAGGTAATAGCAGCTGAAAGTTGCAAATGGATGGTGATAATTTGCACGTTTGCAAAGCTGTGACAGATGGAGTTCAGTATGAGGAAGTGTGCCAGCATCTACTTTGGTATGAAGCAAGATACATCAGCATTTTCTAAATAGTGGAAATTCACAGGCACCAGGTTTGAGTAAAGAGATTTAGGGATTTAAGCACAGAAGTCTCTTAAAAACTGTTGGTATTTAAAAACTTTTTTTAAAATTTGTATATTTTTCAGTTTTGGTCTAAAATGATATATGAACTGATTTAGAAACCAAGGATTGTTGAGGAGTTGATGTGCTTTCTGAAAGCAAGTAACCTGACCCTCATTGTAAGTGTTGTTTACACAGCTGCTGGATCGAGCCCTAGAGGAAGCCTAGTTTGCAAAAGAGCTAGAGCCAAGAGCTGTATACAAATGAAGATTCAGCTGGCAACAGGTTGCTGATTGGTCTATCAACAAGTGATCAATTATCAATGATGACAACCTTCTAGCTGCCAGGAAATATGTGATAGGTTCTCAACTGGCTAAACAGTTTGAGTCTGTGAATAAGACAATGAGAAGCCATTGGATGTAAGCTCAGGATCTGGTTCTGTTCTCTGTAGTAAAACACTTATTGTCTGAAGCAGACCTGTCTATTTTTCCTTCAGTTGCTGTAAGCTGGGAATTTTAATTAATAAGTCGGTGAATTTTTAGAAGCATAAACCAGTCACCCTGTGCCTCCTGTAAACAAGTGAAAGCATTCAGAGAAGGAAGATCAGTAACGGTGTTCTAATCAGCATTAGAGTCATCTCAACAAATCTTGTAAACATAGTCTAAAAGTCTTAAATTTTAAAAGCTGAATCATGGAGAATTCCTCTATTTACATAGTTTATGTCGCATTGAAGAGGATTAGCAGGCATAACTTTCCACTTCTAAATCTGCAGACTGTTCATTTCGTTGATGTATTTGTGCTTTGAATCTATTCCTCAGAATGATTGCTCTTACTTTACTTGTTAGGCCTTGAGGTCATTACTAGTAGCTGGTACCATAAATAGGTCAGTGGGGAGGGAAATGTTTCAGTCGCTAGGAGTGTTAAAGCTGCAACCGGAGAGCCTAAATATACTTCTGCCTGGGCCATACCCAAATGAAAATGCTTAATTAGCTGGAGAAAAACGCTGCCTCCAGTTTGGATGCAAGTCACCAGTGAATATAAAATGGATGGGTCAAAAACTTCATTTATATTTACTGAGCACAGACAGTGGTGTTTGGCATTCTGCCAGTGATGTTGGGTAACCCACAGCGAGCTTTAATACATAGTTAATCACATCTGTTGCCCTGACTACTGTCAGAAAGATGTGCCAGATGTGCTTTCTATTAGTCAATACAAACAGAAGCTCTGACATTGGAAACTATGAAGGGGCTTTAACTCTGGTTATCTGCTTTCCTAGTGGGAAGGGGGTTTTACAGAGAAGAAGGGCAACTGAAGGAAGATCCTAGTAAAACGGAGCACTAGTGACCTGGTGCAGATTTTAATGTTTTGAAGCAGTCTTTAGTTAAAGTGATCCGGAAAGATTTTTTTTATCCCTGACCTTTTGTGGTGTCATTGCATAGAGTGGATGCCTTCTACTGTCTGCCTAAATCTGTGGTATGAATCTTTGCAATCAGCAGGAATATCAATCTAAATCCCTTTTGATGATTCATCCTATTGGAGATTCATTGATATTATAAACACGGAAAAGTTACAATTGGAGAACAAATTAAATAAGAAGTAAATAGGTAAAATAATAGTTATTCATGATTTTTTGCAAATTCCAACATGCATTTGTTTAAACGATATTCTGTTTCTGAAATTCAATAGCAACAAAAACTTCATATTGTTATAACATCTTTAACATAATGAAACATCCCAAAGCACTTTAAAAGGGGGATTGTAAAATAAAGTATGATTCCAAGGCTCATAGGGAAATACTGGAACTGACAAAACCCTTTTATTTTTGGGTCACTTGTGCCATGTGTCTTCTAAACTGGCAGTTGTAGAGAGGCAGTTAGCTGGAGAATGTAACTTTTAGCGAATGTACTGTTATAATTGTAGCTACACTAATTCTTGCCTAGGAAAAACGGTGGAGCTTGTTGTGAGGTTTTAACTAGATCATTCGGAACAGTTTGGGGTTAACAAGCAGTCAGTTTTAGTCGGTCAGAGGCGGTAGAAACAAAAGGTTGCTACCTAGTCAGGTGATAAGCAGATAGGGAGAAGGTTCTATCTTAAAGAAGGGATGGTGTGATAGCAAGCTCTGAGTAACTAATAATCAAGTCATGAGAACTCGTAGGTGCAATTAAGTGTTGGAGTTACAACTTTGCAAAAGGCCTTGGTGCTGTGAGGGTTTGGAAGAAGTCAATGTCCCATTAATAATTCAGTATAGCTGAGTTTAGGAGGTGAAGGAAGCCCATAAGCACTTTGCTTGGTGTAGCTGAGAATGATTCGAACTAGAAGCAACCCAGGGACAGTATCAAACTAGTGAAGCTTGCCATCTGCAGAGAAGCTGAAATTGTGGCAGTGAGTAGGCACTGGAATGCAGCTTCCAGAATCCAGGAGAGCGTGTCCCGGGAAAGGATCATGAACACAGGATCTGAGCAATCAGTGAGGCAGTGTATGATAGAGCAGTTTTTGAAGCATTTCCAAGGCTATGTCTTCTGTAGAGAAGGATTGGAATTCCCTGTAAAGGTTTCATGACTTTTGATGACCTACAGTGTCACTAATATCTTTGGGGTGGTGGAGGCGGGGAATGCATTACCCAGAAATCCATGGGCTCCATCTTGACCACATTTACTGGTGGATGTGCTCTGTGGGGCATATGGCCGCAGTTTGTTTCTTACCCATTGGTACCTACTACTTTTAGATACTTGGGTGGAATTTCTACTATATATACAGACTATTATTGTTACAACATTGTATAATAAAATGTATTTTTGCTTGCATCAAAACTGTGGAATCTTGTCGCATTATGCTCTGAGTAAGTACCCGTGATTCCAGACATTGTCTTCTTTTCCAAACATAAAGGTACTTAGCCAGACCGTCACATGAATTTGGAGTCTTAGTGACTAACAGCTTGATCAAATGGTAGGTTTTAAGGAAGGGATCAATGTAGAGAGGTGTAGGGGATGGGGCTTAGTGGAATTGCAGAGCATTGTATCCATGGCAACTGGAGTCAGCCGTGGCAGGGAAATTTGAAAATTGCGACATACGAAAGATTGGAATTGGAGGAGCCCAGGCATCTCAGAAAGTTGTGGGGCCAGAGGAAATAACCAGGATAGAGAAGGACAAGGTCTTAAAGGGACTTGAAAATAAATATGAGGATTTTAAATCAAAATGATGCTTGACCAGAAGCCAGTGTAGGGCTGACAGTGGAATAGGACTCATTGTTGAAGGTGAGACAGAGCTGGGTGTTGATAGTCTGAAGATTAATGTTATGCTTTTGTATGATCTCGCTGAGGAATAAATAAGAAATAAGAGGGATGGATCCTCAGGGAACACCAGGGGTAATAGTGCTGGAAGAGGAAGAAAAGCCTTTATTTTAATCTTGGAATGTGGCCTATCCCCAGTTGCCCTTGACCCCATTGGTACTGTAGACAGAGGGCAGTTAAGAATGAAGTTGGAGTCACATGTAGGTCAGACCAGGTAAGGACAGTAGATGTTTTTCCCAAAAGCACATTGGTGAACTAGATGAATTCTTATGACGATTAACAATGGTTGCACGATCACCATAAGAGTAACTTCTTTTAATTCTAGATTTTATTGAATTCAAATTTTAGCATTTACAATGGTAGATTGCAAATCAATGCCACTGGGGCGCTGGATTTCCGATCTAGTGACTAACAACAGCACTCTTTGCCTCTTCTCTCACAAGAAATGACCCAGGTGAGAGCAGTCTCACACAGTGGGCAACTGTTGGAGGAGAATGTTATGCTCAACAATGTCAAGGTTGCAGGCAGATTGCGAGGGACTTGGATGTCAAGTTTACTTTAGTTACAGTGACAGAGGATATCACACAGTACATTGCACACGATACTTTGTGGTAACAAGGTGGCATGTAATAAATAGATTGCACAAAATGCTGAATAATTCAAGGCAGTAACAGGGGTGCTGGTGCTGTTACGGCAGAGCCCGGCGATTTTAGCTCTAATTTTGTTGCAGTTAGCATTTAAAAAATGGTTTGACTGGCACGAAGTCTAAACTTCAAATGCAAAATTTCATGACTATTGGGAAAGAGGTGGCAGTGAATCAAAGGTTCACATAATGATCCAGCACAAAAGGATGCCAGTTGTCCCATTGTGTCTTTCAACAGCTCAGGAAGGCCTCCTCTGGGCAGTAATTGTGCATTCCAAAAAGCTGGCACTGGCATGATGGGCCAAATAGCCTCCTCCTGCATTGTTACATGTGATGATTGCTGCTTAATTTATTCTTTGAGTCAAAACTGTCATGGAAAGTTTAAATTGCTCACATATCAAGGATAGGCTCGAGAGCCTGTACTCTCTCCAATTAGTGTAGGGCTGCACCAATCAGTGGACGTGTCAAAAAAGTAATTGCTGCTCAAACTAATGAGCTGGAGCACTGCAGTGCTCTTTGTTTGTAGCCCATGGAGATCAGATGGGGTACCCTCCCTGTTGTTGCAGTGGAATGAGGATAGGAATATGGCAAGCCTTTAGGAAACATCTGCATTCGAAAACTTACATCATGCATATGCAGCTCAGCAAAAGAGCTTTCACCTTTTGTAATTAACTGGAATTGATTTTGTTCACATGATACCTATCCTGCACTCTTTATTTGCACACAAGTGTCAGAGTCTGGAAAGCTCTGCTGCAGTAAATAAGATCTGATTTGTTCAGTTGTCTGCTGGGACCTTTCATTTTTGAATTGCAGTTCTGCAGGTTTGTCATTCCCAATAATACACAATCTGGAAAAATCTACGTAATCTTCAAAACAAATCCGGCCAATGTTTGAATAATTGCAGTACTACCTGCTGCTGAGACCAAAGCAAAGCTTTAATGGGAATATAGTCAATAATTAACAATTAGTTCACCTTCCAAGTGCTGACAGGTTTGGTGTTTAGGAAAAACAATTTCGGCATCAAAATAGAAGAAAATAAAACAAAACTCCAATTTTTATTCGGTAGTTCCTTTCGCTTGAATCGAGAAATGAACAGGACCCAAGATTTACCCACCCATCCTGGGAAGAAAGAATTTATAGTAACAGTCTCTTTGGGCATGTTATGATGCCTCTCTAGGGCAGATGAGGCTAGAATCCAGACCTTCTGGCCCAGAGGTAGGAATGCTATCACTGTGCCACAAGATTTCCCCCCCAGACAAAATATTAGTAAAAAGTTAATAGAAATTTGAGACAGTCCTATTCAGTTGTTAGTCTTGATAATATTTTAGTTACAAATCATGAAATTTGCATTCAGACAAAATCAAAACTATCTTACTGTGAGACGGGATGCATGTATTTGGGACAACTGAATAGAACATTCAGCACGAGAGAGGTTAATAGCCTTAAATCTCACAAGTATAAACATATTCTGTAGAAATCCTCACGAAAGCTTTATTCATCTGAAGATCTATTTATCTAAGAAAATTTTGTTTGCGCAACGTTGAGTATGCCACATTGACTTTCAACAGGAATGATCTGTACCTTTGGAGTACTTTTTGAAAAATCATTCAACCATGTTAATATTTGAGAATTTACTTAGTCACAAAACACTGCAGGATTGTTCAGTTATCTCTGACACAAGACTAAAATTCCAGTCAACACAAAGGACATGGATTCAGTAGAAATCATGGGGGAGTTGCGGTTAATCCAGTTGTAAGTCTTTATAAGTGGCATTCTTGACCTTTTGTCGCTCTAAATGAGCTGAGAAAGAAGTGAACTTGTGCCCTAGACTTTGACATTCCTTTAGCTGTTGAGCTGTGCATCATGGGTTTTAGGGATGGAGGAGGTTACAGAGATAAAGTGTTGTTGGGTCATGAATAGACTTAACTATGTAAAGAAGCATTTTACTTTTGAAGATATTTGATGGGGAACAAGAAACCTATCTCAATCTGTGAGGATGGGTTGATGGGAAACGGGACTTTGATGTAGGATAGAAGAGAGGTGGCAGAGTTTAGGATCAGTAGTGATTTTAGGAAGGGTGGAAGATTAGTGAGATATCATTAAAAAAGACAAATCTGGAAGTGACACAAAAAGAGGTGAAGATAGAATTGAAGTAAGAGATATGAGAATGAATAGGATGCCTAGATTATGAACTTCCTGTTTAATTAGGACACAATGGCTAGGAGAAAACTGCAATTGAAAGAAAGGACAAGAGTTTTTCTTGGAAATGGCCAGAACTGAAGATTTTAGTTTTCCAGATGCTTAACTGTAGGAAATTGTGGGACACACATGACTGGATGTGCAGAAATAATTTGACGAGAGGTGGCGGGTCGTGGAACTGGAAATTGTCAAAGTAAATATGGAAGTGGACCTCTTGTAACTAAGAGGTAGCATGTACAATAGATCTGCCTTTCCACAGTGCAGGATGGCTAATGAAAACTCAATGGAACTTGCAGTCATTAATCCTCTAATTCAGAACTCCTAGTACAATTTGTAGAACATTCCCAGTGTTCTGTCCAATTTTGTAAAACATTTCTGTCAAATGGCCATAATCAGCAAAGCATTTGTGGTTCTAACCGCACTCGGAGATTGCTACAGGAAATCCAAACAGACGGAGCTGCTTGGGCAGGAGATCCTGGTTGTACAGTAATAATAATGAAATATTGCCTCATTTTATGGTGGCAAAACTGTCTGCATCACTCATTACTCCACTGGAACTGAGAGCAAATTCTGAAGTCTGCATACACACAGAATAATGTGAATATTTATACCTTTTCAAAGGTTGTGTTGCTGAGATTCCCTTCACCCCTTTAACCGTCAGATTGCAATCCATGGAAATCAATTGAATTGATGGAAACTTTCACGGTCATGCTTTTAGTCTTATCTCAAAACCCTTTGAAAAAGTTATTGGAGTAAGGTGTAACTGGGTTTTCCACAACCTTCATAATTTATAATCACTTACAAGCATCCTCACTGGCCTTGAAAAATCTGAATTTTACATTTGCAGAACATTATATTAGTCAAACAAAAAAATCACTTTATTTGTCTTTATTTTAGCTCCTGTGTTAATCAGTTAACCCTTTTTTTTGCTATCTGACAATTTAAGTTATAGCGAAAGACCTTTTAAGTTTTTCTTTCACTTGCTAGTTTGTTGTATGTGAATACCTCATTGTTTTTTGTTGCCTAAATACTTTGTAGTATCACTGCTGCTGCATCTCTAGGACTTGGTGCCACATTTAAACTGAAGTTGCAAAAGAGAAAATTTCTGTTGGGATTGCCAGAAAATCTGTACTGCTGAGTATGCAGAAATAATGTAATTTCTGAATTTGCTACAAACAACTGGAAGATAATTTATCAGTTTCTCCAGTGGATACTGCTTCAGTTGTCATACCAGACTTGTTAGAAGTTGGAGACCAGTACCAGGCTATTTTTGAGTTGTTCTTTTCTTTTGACATGGTGTACCTCCATTGAATGAGTGTCCTCGTGATAACCCTTCATCATGTGCATTACTTATGAAGATTAGGATGATGAGCACCATGTTGATGCCATGGAAGTGAGGTTTCTTCATTTTAAGAGTTTCCGCTTCCATTGTGCTGCAAACTGAACTGATTGGCCATGGTGTAGTTATGTCGACTTGATTTGAGGAGCAAAGCAAATGAAGACTGAGAGTCACCAGGAAGACAAAGACACTATGTCGCATATCCTAGGATGAGGCCCAGCCAAGCACTACTAGTGACTATCAAGTTCACAATGTTTGTTCCAGTTTGCCAATGGAGACACCAGCAACAAACATAATTCAGAAGGAAGCTGGACAAATGGTTAAAAAAAAAGACAGAGATCTCTATATATAGCGGATAGGGATGACACTGGGGCATTGCGTCATCTCATTATTTTCTCTCAGTGCTTGTTAGTTTGCTTTTGCATGTTGAAGAGTCACTTATTTCTGGTCAATCTGTGGAACAGAGTCACTGGGGCTGCAGTGGAAGCTGTCTGATTTGTTTCAATCCAAAGATAGATTCATTTCAGAAAGTAGCATTTTGGGATATAGTACAGGGGTATATATGTAATTTGAGACATGATATTTTTCTATGTGTGATATGCTTGAGAAGGAAAAGGTAATGGTGGACCTGAGGTTTTCCTCATGTCATTACTGGGTCTGTTGTGGAAAAATTAATAAACATGAATTTCTGCAATAAGTCAACAACTCCATTATCACCGTATCATGTGATTACCAGAATGGTAGAAGATATTCTGATTGGGCTTGGTCCATAATGATTAAGAAATATGTCTTATTAGAATCATAGAACCACAGAAAACTTGCAACACCGAAAGAGGCCTTTTATTGTCTCTGTGCCGGCAAAATAAATTGGCCACCCATTCAAACCCCACTTTCCAGCACCTGACCTGTAGCCTTGTAGGTTGTAGCATTTCAGATGCTGATCCAGATTACTTTTAAATGGGTTAAGAGTTTTCACCTCGAATGTCAAACTAGGCAGCGGATTCCAGGCACCTACCACCCTCCATGTGAAAAGATTTTTCCTCATGCCCCCTCTAATCCTTCCACAGATCCTTATAAAGCTGTGTCCTCTTGTAATTGACCTCTTTATCAGGGAAAGCACGTTTTCCCTGTCCCCTCATTATTTTATATACCTCAGCTAAATCACTCTTAGGCATCCTTTGTTCTAAGCACCGCAGAGTACCCTACTCAATCTTTTCTTATTCCTACAATTTTCAAGCACTAACAGCATTCTTATAAATTTCTCCTGTACGCTGACCAGAGCAATACACACAACTCCAGTTGTGGCCTAACCAGTGTCTTGTATAGTTCCAGCATCACATCCCTGCTTTTGTATTCAATACCTTGCCAATGAAGGAAAGCATCCCATATGCCTTCTTTACCACTTTACCTACTTATCTTGTCACCTTCAGGGACCAGTGGACATGCACTCCAAGGTCTGTCATTTCCTCTACCCCTCTGAATACCCTCCTGTTTATTATGTATTTCCTTGCTTTGTTTTCCCTCCCCAAATACTTACCCACACATTTATCGAATTTGAATTCTATTTGTCACTTTTCCGTCTACTCAACCTGCTAGTATCAGCCTGTTAACAGTCATCTTCACCATCAATGTTCTAGCTATTTTTTTTTGTCATTTGCAAATTTCCCAGTCATACCTCCCATATTTAAATCTGTCATTGGACCCAACTCTCAATCCCTTGTATTCCATAAGCTTTGCATTTTCTGACCAGTCAGCCATGTAGGACATTGTCAAACGTTATACTAAAACCTTATGTAGACCACATCCACTGTCCTGCCTTTACTAATCCTCCTTGTTAATTTCTGAAAATGTTGAATTAACTTAGAAATGACCTTTCCTTAACAAAACCATGCTGACTGGCTTTGATCATTTTGTGTCCTTCCAGGTAACAGCTAATCCTCTGTCTCAGTATTAGTTCTGGGAATTTGCCTGCCACTAAGGATAGATTGATCGGCCTATAATTCTTTGGCTCATCCCTTGCATCCTTTTTATAATGTTAGTACCATGTTTGCAAACCGCTAATCCTCTAGTATTTTGCTGGTATCTGGTGAGGATTGGAGAGCGATTCTCAGAGCATCTGCAATTTCTTTCTTGGCTTTCTTAAGCTGCCTCAGAAACAACTCATCCAACCCCAGTGGTTTATCCATCTTCAAGGAGGTCATTCCCTCCACTGTTTACTAACTGTGCTTATTTGATCTAATATTTTCCACTCTTCTTCTTTAACTAAAATGTCTGCATTATCCTTTTTCTTTGTGAAAAAAAGAGAAAATATTCATGAAGAACCTTGCCCACATCTTCTGCATCCACAAACGAGTTACTGGGTGCATCATCAATAGGCCCAACCCCTTCCTTAGTTATCCTCTTGCTCTTAATATATGGTTAAACTTTTTCAGATTTTCCTTAACTTTATCAGCCAATATCTTTTTCTAATCCTCTCTTTGCTTTCTTAACTTTCATTTTCTTGTCACTCCTGTATTTTTTTATATACCTGTCCAGGCCTCCTTAAGGATCATTCGTCTGAGCTTTCGTCTGTCCTGAATGAAGATGGTGTGGCTGTGTCGAATGATAAGGACGAAGATGGTGTGATTGTTCACAATAGCTTGACAAATACCAAATATCACCTCTTGAACTTCATTCACTACATATTTGACAAATGAATAAAACTCTTGGGAAGAGACAGTTCACAACAGTAGAGTGCAATGACATTTGTGGGTTAGGATGCGCTCATATTTTTAAAAATTAAGTCTTTATAATTGCATAAAGATGTACTAATTTATTTGTGGAAAATTCCAGTCACTGCTGATGAAGCCATGTTTCCTAAGGAAAAAGCTATTGGCTATTGGAATGTTTTGCTAGCAGTGTAATGGCTCCACTAGTTGATTTATGAACTGTCACACAGATGAAGACTAGTAACTTAAGTCCCCCAACTGTGTTTTAAAGGCATTTCTATCTCTACATAATTTATTTTACTGAGGATCCACTTTGATACTCTTTCTTGCAACCTCTATATATATATGCCTGCTGTCTCTTGTTTTAAAGAACCTCCATTTGTAAATATCATAATGGTGCACAGTACAGGTCACAGTTGGTTGGTCAGGACATGTTTCAGGCCATTGATCACTTCTTAATGAAGTGCCAGGATGTATTGGACGTCCTTGGACACAATTTGTCATTATCCACTCGTTAACAGTCTCATCAATAATGTTTCTGGTATTCTACATTGTTGGAAGAACAATTGTGTTAAAATGGCTGCTGTAGTCTCATAGATATAAGTTGCATTGTTTTTCCTGGGGGGAAAAACATTTTTCCATTGTTGTTCAGTAGTACTAAAGTCCAGTACCTACTGTAGACAGTAAAGTTTTTTTTTTTTCTGTTTCTATTCCTCTTCTGCTAAATTGGAATTGAAATGTGTGCAGCTTATTTTGAAAGCAATATGTGCATTCTCTCTATGAATACTAACTCGTCAATTTGCATCCACAGTGTCTGTTCCAAATTATTAAATCCAGTTTACTCCAGTCTGAAAGGTCTGATTTAAGCTCATTTGAATAATAATTCACAACCCAGGTGCACACTGAGGAATCTGATTCTGAGACAATAAAGTCAGCCTTAACAGACTTTGAATGATCTTACAAATGGATTGAAAACACTGTTCTAATCCTCCCCATCTTTTTGCTGAAATCACCAATGATTATCACTGCATTCACCCATTTCATGCATGATGCCTTTTATGATATGAAGAATTTGATACAGTGCCATTGCTTTAAGGAACTTGCCCTATAGGAAGGATATTATTAAATTGGAGAGGGTTCAGAGAACATTTATCAGGATGTTGTCAGGAATGGAGGATTTGCTTATGGGGAGAAGCTGAATAGGCTGGGACTTATTTCACTTCAGTGTAGGAAGGGTGACCTTATTTACATTTATAAAATCAGGAGGGGCGTAGATAAGGTGAGTAGCAAGGGTCTTTTCCCTAGGGTGGGGGAGTTTAAAACTAGGGGACATATTTTTAGGGTGAGAAGAGAATGAGTTAAAAAGGACATGAGGTTCAACATTTTCACACAAGATGGTTTGTGTGTGGAATGAAATGCTAGAGAAAGTGGTGGATGAGTCACCTGATGTGGAGATGCTGTTGGACTGGGGTGGACAAAGTCAGAAATCACATGACACCAGGTTATAGTCAACAGCTTTATTTGGAATCACTATCTTTCAGAGCACTGCTCCTTTGTCAGATGACTTCTGACTTTGATGCAGATACAGTCATAACGTTTAAAAGACATTTGGATAAGTACACAAATAGGAAAGGTTCAGAGGGAAATGGGCCAAGCACAGGCAGGTGAGACTAGTTTAGTTTGGGAACATGGTCAGTGTGGACCGGTTGGACCAAAGGATCTGTTTCCGTGCTGTATGACTCCATGTATGGTTCACACCTGACATTGAAGGACTTCAAAAGTCTAGGAAGCACAATAATAATAGGAGAGCTAAAACCGTATGTTGAATGAAATAGGTAGGAGACTAACAGAATAAAATAAAGAACAGACTTTTAAGCATGTCATTGGGAAAACTTGAAAGAGTGTATCAAACAAATAATAACTTCCACTAAGGCTGCAGGGGGAAGAGACATGAAAAGTAACAGGAGACATTGAAGGTACAGGGAATACTGAGCGAAAGAATGGGTTTGATTGATCCATTCAGAATGTGATTGTGCCCCTTTTGTTGAAATTAAGGTTTTATGCAGGAGTTGCTAATTTGATGAAATCGATAGTTTCATAGCTTGTCTTTTTTTAAGACAGTGTATAATTCACTTAATGGAAAAGGGAAACTGAGAAAGGAAACTGACTCTTCCAGTTTCTAAGAAAACTGAGATTGGAATCTGAAACCTCCTGTGGAGACTGAAATGAGTTAAAACACAGAGAGCGCTTAGCTCAGTAAAAGTTGTTGAGTCCAGCAGTGCAGTACAGGCAGGCCCCTTCACCTCTTCTAATAGGCATTCTTGAGTTTTTCAAATGTATATGAGGCATTGCATGGGAATATGAATAATGGGAAATGTCGAAGATATACTTAAGATATACTATTTGTGTTGTTGTGAAATATGTCCATTGTGGATTTTTTAATTTGAAACCTTATTTTGGCTTATAAAAATCTTGAAGTAAATTTGACTAATTTGTGGGGAAAATTAAAATTATCAGGGTAGTGGATCGATCAACAACAAAATTAATATTGGAATATCTGTTATAGGGACACCTAGTGGTATGACAAATAAATATTGCAAAAAAAATGATACTTTAACAACTCAATTCCAGTTTGTCATATAGAATATTAGTAGTTTTGGTTTCATTCTGGTGATGTCAAACAAGATTTTATTTTCTTACAAAAAAGGTTGCTTTATTCTTAATATTTCCTGAATAATACAACCATTTATTGGGGAACCAAGAAATTGTGTTAGCCTCTTCATTTACCTTTTTGATTCCATTTTGAATTGCATTCCATTGACTTACAGGCTGCTTAAATATCCATTGCAGTATGTGACTTTGCGTGCTTCGGTGGTGAGATGTATCTGTTTGCTCCTTTCATTTTCAACCCCTTTATTTATAGTAAAGAACATTCTCAAACAGGAGACATCGACCACTGTCTCATGCGCTTGATGAATAATTGGAAAGGAGTTCCGCTTGATGGAAAGAGCACTGACATTTTTAGACTAGTACATGTTTAAATGAAACATTAGCCAGTTGGATGGTTAAACTTGAATCAGAGATAGTAGGAACTGCAGATGCTGGAGAATCCGAGACAACAAGGTGCAGGGCTGGATGAACACAGCAGGCCAAGCAGCATCATAGGAGCAGAGAGGCTGACGTTTCAGGCCTAGACCCTTCATCAGAAAAGGGGGAGGGGAAGGGGGTTTTGAAATAAATAGGGAGAGAGTGGGAGGCGGATAGAAGAGGGATAGAGGAGAGGATAGGTGGAGAGGAAACAAACAGGTCGAAGAGGCGGGGATGGGGCCAG
>NC_063355.1:26601214-26852179 GCF_021869965.1 Rhincodon typus
CCTATCCCCTCCTCCCACCTCAAGCCGCACCTCCATCTCCTACCGACTAACCTCATCCCGCCCCCTTCACCTGTCCATCCTCCCTGGACTGACCTATCCCCTTCCTAACTCCCCACCTACACTCACCTTTACTGGCCCCATCCCCGCCTCTTCGACCTGTTTGTTTCCTCTCCACCTATCCTCTCCTCTATCCATCTTCTATCCGCCTCCCACTCTCTCCCTATTTATTTCAGAACCCCCTTCCCCTCCCCCTTTTCTGATGAAGGGTCTAGGCCCGAAACATCAGCCTCTCTGCTCCTATGATGCTGCTTGGCCTGCTGTGTTCATCTCGCCCTGCACCTTGTTGTCACTGATTTTTCCCATACAGATTTGTGGTTTCTGAACTTCATTGCTCTTTGTTAACTGGTTATTGCCGTGATGTTTTGGTCATTAGTTTCACTTTGATGTGTTTGGCACGAGATCTGGAGCTCATGTGTGTGTTGAGTGAAACGCCTCACACCTGTTACTGAGAAGTTCCATGCTGCCAGGAAACCATTTCAAAGCAGCAGTGTGCAAGGACATACTATTGTCTTGGAGGATGAATCAAATACGCACAAGTCAAAATACAGGGTCCTCCATGCTTGTCCATTTATGAGCATTTTGTGTAAATGCAATATTTATAACTAAATTTATTGACCAAAGTGTACTTGGGTCATACATCCTATCAAAGACAGTTGGGACCTGAACACTTGACTTTCAATAATTAAGTTCTACATTTGAGTTGCAAGACTGCCCAGTAGTCAACAATTCACTTTTTGCTATCTCTACTCTTCGGTCAGACCAGTGGATGGAGTGCCCTCCATGTGCCTGCCCAACACTCAGCAGCAAGAGGACCCTTAAGCAGTGACAAGAATCTACCCTTTAGCAATCATTGGTCAAGTTATTCAGAAAGTCAAACAGAAAACAAAATCAGTTTTCTTTAACTGGGAATTCCACGCTCTCTTCTGTATTACGAGAGCCCTCTTGAATATTTTCTTGGCCAGTCAATTACTCCAAAGTTAATCACAAGCAGCTCTCAGTAACTATGTGCGATTTTGTTTTTACAAAAACAAGATTACTCCACCCAGTTCATCTGACTCCACAATAAATCAAAGTATTTCCTTAGTGCTATACGAATATAACTGCAGAGATGTCTATAGTGAGCACATTTCCTCCCTAATGACATTGTGGGTCTACCTACAACATCACCATCTCAATAGCAACTGGGGACTAGTAATAAGTGCTGGCCCAGACAGATGCATCAATGTCCCACGAGTGAATACAAAATAAATTACGTAATTCCCCACAAACTACCCAAAAAGTTAAGCATATTTCAAAAGCAACTAATTGCCTGACGACAAAGTCACAAACCACAAAAAAATGATCTGTTCCAGCCAATAATTATACACCTGCAACTACTGACAAGAATGTTTCCAAAGTTCTCATTCTCTATCTTTCAACCTCTAAACAAACCCTAATGCTACCATTTATTAACTTTCTTTGAAATATCAAATCCCTTGTATCAAAAGCTTGATTTACCAGCCTCTGGGACAATGACCTATTACCAAACAAACCTATTGTGACCAATGGTTTCCGGTGTTTCTGTTTAGAGTTACTTGGACAATATTCCATTCCTACTTGCCTCCAGCAATCTGTCTCTAAGATATGTCAAATGCCAAGTGGCAAAACCATCCCTGTCAATGTGACTTTGGCACAATCTGTGATTAAACGGTAATCTTTACATTTTTTCAATTTACTGTTCCAGATTTTAGCTGCAACATGTTAAGTCTCAAAGTGCAAGTGCTGCTTCCTATCAGTTGAACCTAGGAGCAGTAATAACTTCTGCTTACACAAAGTCTAGCTTCATTAACTGTTGATGCAGTCCTATCAACTGGACTTACTTCAGTTACATCAGATATATATCATCACTGATCAGATATGCATTCTCTCCCGCCATCTGTTCAGTATTTCTCTTAATATCACAACTAAATTTTTGTTCTGATTGTGGCACTCAAATAAATTAATGGTTGCCAAAGTTGCCATTTAAACCAACGCTTTGTCTTATTTCATAGTTTTCCTGAAGATTGCAATATTAGTAACACCATTTGGTAAACCTTAAAATGAAAATAATTCTCCTGTTTCGCTAATTCTCCTTCCTTCTCTGCAGCAGCTCTGCTGGGAGGAGTGGGGTTGGGTGTGGTAGCTGATCCGGCTCTGCCACTGCATAACATGGCATGTAGAAACACAGGCACTACTTTAATAAGAGACGTTTTGCATATGTTATATCTGTTAACCATTAGCTGGCAGTCAGATTGAGATTCAGTGTGTTTCAGCATTCAGCCAACATTTAGAAAGTGTCATGGCTTTGTTATTGGGTTCCAGGACATTATCATTACTAAGCAGTTTAATTGAACCCTTTAAATCACTGTTGCCAATTGGCAATGCCATGTATATAGAAATATATATATATATTTCTGACAAGCAATGTTAGAATAAGAATAGTTATCATTGCAGACATGATTAGATGCAAGTGTAGTTATTTCACTAATAATATTCAACATGATTTATTGCAATAGATCAGGAGAAATTAATGCTCTTCAGCTTCATAATTTTTTTAAAAAGCATTTCATCAGAAATATTCTTCTGCTTTAAAACATTTCTAAAACTCCAGTAAGTGGCAGCTAGCATTTATTGAAAGGTCATGTTCAGTTAAAACAATTGTCAAGTATCAATACACTAACTTAGATTGTATTTTCGCTTCTAACCTTGGTAGCTCTGATTTACCTGCTACAATGATTCTCAGCTATTGTATTTTTCCAAGGTATTAGTCACTTTACAAAATAATTGTATAGCCCAGCGTAAACGGAGGCTGCTTCTCCCACTTCCCCACTCTTTTTCCAAATCCCTGTAATCTGATTCTGCAATTTCATTTTGAAGGCTACTTATGAATCTGTATCGCTTTATTGGCCAATTCATTCCAAATTTGAACGAGGTAGTCAATTAAAGTTGGGAATAAAAACCAGAAGAACTGTGGATGCTGTAAATCAGAAACAAAACAGAAGTTGCTGGAAAAGCTCAGCAGGTCTAGCAGCATCTGAGAACAGAAATCAGAGTTAACGCTTCAAGTCCAGTGACCCTTCCTCAGTTCTCATCCTTTTGCTCATCATCGTAAGTATTTGCCTGTCAGCCACTTCAAAACAATGTCACTTTCTTCGCTCTACACCATTAATGATATTAAACTCCTTTATCAAATCTGACTTCATTCATGTCATTTCTTTACTGGATAAGTTGATGTATTTCAATGATTTTTACATCATCCTTCTCTACATCATGTAACCATTCTGATTTTGTGATTAAATATAACAAGAGCCTGTCATAAAATAAACAGCAAATTTAAAAAGGGTTGGGAAAAGAGCTTTGAATAATTACATCATTTTTATAGCACACAAGAATTGCAATTAAATATTGCAATAATACATTGATGTGAATGACGGCATTATAATTTGGAAAAATAAGATTTTCAGCAATTCAAAGTTTCCCAACAACATTTGGGAAACAATAACACTCTTAAAATTAGAATTTCTTTTTAAATCAAATACCACACATGTCTGAGAGAAGTCTTTTCAAAGGACTTCAAAGATCTTGACTCTCAGTGCCCTCTATGTAAACAACCATGAGAATCATAAAACCTAACAAAATCTTCACATGGCCTTTTGAGCCATTTGTCATATTTTGCACTGTTGCGCAGGTTATCTTCATTCACTAAGATCAGAAATTACCCATCTCTCTCAGTGCCATTCTACACTGTTTCTATAGTCTGAATTCTCTCAGTGAGACACTCCATCATTGTTGTGTTCCAAAAGTTACTGAATGAAACTCTGAACGTTTTTTAGCCTTCTGTTCTTCCGATGTTTTCGTAAACATGTGAGAAAATTGAGTTTACACTTTCCCAGTTCCCTTTTACACTCTGATTTATATACTTTCCAGTCATTAGTGTCTGGGAGGAGGGGAAGACAATTCTAACCCCCAAGATTGGACCTAAGGGTCTATTTCTGTGCTGTATGACTCTATGATAGAGGGGTTGCATGAGGGATGTGGTGGGGGCTAAAAGCAGTAGTGGGAAACCTGACCCCTATCTTGCCCAATTCGACTTTTGTAAGGGACAAGTTAGGGTGGGCAGTTTGGAAATTTTTTTTAAATCTTAAAGAGGCCGTGACCCTACGATATTTTTTGTTTGCAGCTGACCACGTTACCCAGGCCTCAGGAAATGTGGCTGGGAAAGGGAGGCAAGAATGTCTGGGCAAAACAGCTAAGTGCCTTTCCAGCATTGCTTGTTGGCCAATTGGCTGAAAAGTAGGCCTACGCTTCTTAGCCCGTGATCCGACCCTACCACTGGTGACAGACTTCCCTCACCTCCGGTAGCTACAACTTAGACCAGTGACCTACCCAGCCAAAGGTGAGCTGATCTCAGCTAAGAATCAGATTCAAGCAACTACAAGAAGATCCTGCCATTCAGTTCTACAGGTCCTCCCCGGAACCCCAAACCCTAACCATCGCTGAAGTATCGAGGCCTGAAAGATGTTTCTGCTTTCTGGTTACATATTTCCATATTTAGCAACAAAACTGTTCTTTGCATTTTAGATACTGATTTACACACACACAAGGAAGCACAAAACCAATGCAAATTCATGTGCTGTACCTACGCACTGCTTGACGTGGTGCGATGCAGGCAACTCCCACCATGTTGGCCAAATGAGGAATAACAGCCCATCTCCATTACCCTCTCACATCTGAAACAGGCTGCGGGAGTCATGTGGCTACCTACGCATCCCAGGGAATGACATTCATACAAAGAAACCAATTTGGGAATTGACAAGTGGGTTGTGGGAGTGGGTGAGCAAGATAACAGAAACCTTGTGTTTGCAGCAGAACCCAAAATTTCTTTTGTGGTCACCTAAAAATATTATCTGAGTGCAGAAATCTTCCCGTACGCCACAGAGTAAAAGTCTTTTATTTTGCCTCCCTGAGTGGTTACTCCACTTCCATGGAAACAAGTGGATTTTTTGTTTAATTTTCCTTTTCTTATAAATGATTCTGTTTGAAGTAGGAGGCCTAATAGTAGGTGGGTGGAGGTGCTCTTTCTCATCATAACTTAGTAACAAAGAGATCTTATCGCTCAGCAGTGGTGGCCCTGCCTCTGTAGCAGAAAGTCCAGGTTCAAGTCACACCTGCCCCCGAGGTGTCATAACATGTCCAAACAGGTCAATTCGATATACTTTTAAACCTAATAACAAGTACTGGTTTACATTCTTCAGCCCTCTCACCTACTGCCAGTGAAATTTCTCACAGCTTGCCTGGGCTTGCCTAACACATTTTCTGGACTTTTCACACCATCAGTGTTACTTTCATTTGCATTCTTTTGCTGTGTCAGATTTGCAGCACTTTCTATTTTCATTAAGACTTATTCTTGGGGTATGGGTATCACTGGCAAAGACAGCATTAATTGCTTATCTCTATCTGTCCCAAGAAGGTACTCTTAAGACAGATCATGAGGGATCTAAGTGAATTCTCAATCATGATAGCGTTGGACCAGTAGATCTTAGCCAGGCCAGATAATGACAGCAGTTTTCCTTCAGTAAAGGACACCGTGAACCCTTTGCATTTTTAGGACAATTCGATGCCTCCGCTGGCAACTTTACCAATATGGAGAGAGATTTTTGACTGCCTCAAATCCCCAGTCACTTTCACAGTGTTAAAACTGAGCCAAACATTTTGTGGTTGAGTGTCTACTTTGTGCACATGTGGCATTCTGGGTGCAAATTGTACCCATTTTCAGAAGCTTCTGCACAAACATATTTGCGTATGGTAAACATAAAATCTGCCATAAACCAGAAGGGTCGAGCATTTTGAAACTTTTCTTTGAAATATTCCTTTAAAATATATTCCTTAATATGTTTGTGGTAACCTGAAGCAATTTAATTAATAAAGCTGAAAATGAACATAACACAAAAAAGTAAGCCTACTTGACCACAGTATTGATCCATTGTCTGTGATTAAATGTATTTTAAAACACTGAAAATAACTTCTAAAAATCATGTCTGATTATGTATTGGATATGTTGGGCGACAGCGGTCAGTTTCTCAGTAACTGAAAGAAAACGATCACAGAGATGTTTTAAAACATGCCTATTCTTGCATCCTTTGCAAAAGAACCAATTAATGTTTTGGCTTTTCTCAGAGATGTGTGAATGGGCACAATTAGCAGACACTCCTTGATTTGGTTCCATCTCGAATACTGTTTGGATCTCGAAGGGGGCTGTAGGACAAGGGGAGCATCATTGTATAACGCCAGCAGGCAACAAGGTGATGTGAGCTGGGCGGTTGGGAACGCTGTTCCAAGGAGAAGGATTAGAACATTGAGCTGCAGGGAGCACTCTCCCAGGGGATGACTGAACACAGCTACACCTGCCATTACAGGGCATAGAGGGCCTGACTGACCCCCCAGTTCCAGTCAATACAAGCTGGTGCAGAAAACCATTGTGGAGTGTCAAGCTCATGATACTAGCATTTGGTTTGCATTCTGGGTGCAAACTGCAGCCTGTATTTGTTTCTTTGTTTTCCCTTATTGCTGGCTGTCAGTAACAGCTCACGTTTGGACTTGTCCGATTGTGTGCCTGTATGTGACGTTCCCCTACTGAACGGTGATCAGATGCAAGTGAACCCTGGGCTTTGGGGAAACAGTAACAGGGAATCAGAGAGAATCTTTAGACAGGATGCAGCTAAGGACCAGTAAAGTGTATGGCCTGGTGATTAAATGGCAATGAGGGTGAGAGAATGGGCATGTACGTGTGAAAGAGAATGTCAGCCTTGGGAAGTGGAGCTTTGTGGCTGGTGTGCCATTATACTGCTGGTGAGGGGCAGTGCTAGATTGGTGATGCTTATGTGGGTGCATAGCAGCCTTTCAAAGAAGGCACGGGTATAAGGGAGGCTGGTCTTTCAACTGGTATTCACTGAATGGCAAGTTATCAGGGAACAACACATGTAAGATTGGGCTAAAATTAGACAAGGTGAGGAACACCATAGGGATGGGGGAGGTAGTTAATGAAGAACGTTTGGTACTATACAGCATTAAATTTCACCAGGCCTCATGGTGAGAATCCCCACAAAAAAAAAATTTGACGCAACTCACAGTTGGCCGAACAAACAATAAGATTCAGCCCAATATAGCTTCCACTGACAATACTTGATGGAAAACAGGCGAAAGTCTGTAACGGCAATTTAGACCTCAAGTGCGAATAAGGAATCACATCTGTTCCGTTACCAGGACATTCCTCGTTGCCATTTTGTTGAAGCTTTTTTCCTATGTTCGAAAAGCAGTAAACATATGCCTGAAGAATCAGCTGTCTAAACATAAATCTGATAGAAGTGTTGCACATTAAAGCATATATCACCTGTACCTGAAATTGTGGGTGGGGAATCTTATTGATTAAATTTAGTGTCAATCTGAATACAGTGAATTTACTTAAGGTTTGTTAGACTATTAGTGATAGATCCATGTTTAGGGATCCATTCTTGACTTTGCCAGTTGCAATGCAGAACATTGTTCTCATCAGCAGTAAACCTGTGACTGGAAAATGAACTCCATAATTATGGATAATATTTACAGCTATTTGTTTACCTACCCAGTTCTAGTAATTATGCTGAAAAGAAAACCTAGAATGCCAGCACTTAAAATTTGCAGCTATGCGATAATATAGTATAGGCTAGTGTGGTTTTTCTGGGAACACAGAAAGCTGAGGGGTGACATTATTGAGGTGTACAAAATTATGGGGGACCTACATAGAGCAGACAGGAAAGACCTGTTTCTTCTACTGGAGATTTAATGAGAGGTCAACAGACTTATGGTGACTGGTAGAAGGATTAGTGGGAACATCGGGCAAACCCAGCTGTCTGGAATTCATTGCCAGTTTGGTGGTGGAAGGAGAAACCCTCTATTCACTTAAAAATGAACCTGGATCTGCTTCTGAAGTGCTGTATCCTGCAAGGCTACTTAGCATGTGCTGAATGATGGGATTACAATAGGCAGCTAGTTTTTTTTTCAGCTTGCACAGACACAATGGGTTGAATGGCCTCACTGTGCACAATGTTTGCTTCCTTGCTGATTGTAGAAGGAAGATAGTTTTACAACCAGGTTAAATAATTTAATTTCTTTTTCAGTAAATAATTGCTAGTCTGATCTATGTAACATGCTGACATGAATTAACTGAAATACATTATTTTCCAGAGTTCCCAACAATAACAACTGATTTGACATTTATACAGTATCTTTAAAGTAGAAAGTGGTTCCAAGATTTGCTCACACAAGTGTCATTAAAGACAGGATTCAAACTAAATGAGACATTAGGAGGGGTGAAGCAAGGCTTAAACAAAGGATGGGCTTCAAGGAATTTCTTAAAGCTAAAAAGTGTAAATCGAGTAGAAAGTTCTAGAAATGTGTTGCATAAGTCGTTTACAAGTTTGAAGATCTTACCTACAACTTCACAGTGAAACATGCAGAGGAATTTTGCACACATTCCACTGCACAGTATTTCGTTTCACACCATTTCTTAACTGCTTCATATTTTCCCAGTATCAGTGGTTTGGCTTCTCCTAGAAATACAATCTGTGGCCCTTCTCTCTGCAATTATTAATTGCAAATTAAAGCTCCAACGTAAATATTATAGAGCACCCACATTTTATACTGTTTTACTGCCTCATTGCTATAAAAGATTACATTTTTAAATAATCTTGAAGTTGCTTTGCAGTACTATAATCTATTTCAGCTGTAAACGACTTTTAAGGCACTTAAAATACTTCTAATCAGCGAGAAATGCAGAAACTCATGTTTATAGTCTGGTGCAGCAAGGCTCAGAATTAATTATTGAAGATAAAACTAAATTGCAGCTTCAAAAAGATTTGAGTACTCATTATTTTAAAGTACATTGTAGAACACAGAACATTTTTTTATGTTAAAATGGATGAGGAAATCTGGGGAACTCCATTCAAACAAAAGAAACAGTAAAGACAATAGCTCCAATCATAGATATGGGCAAATGGGCTGGACAAGAAAATGAGAATCATGGAATGGAAGTGTCCATCTGAGGCTGGGTCAGGGAAGCTCCATGCCGTTAGAGGGTGGGGAGTGGAGAGAGAGGGTCCATCTGAGATGGATATGGGGGAAGAGCCCATTAAGTGACTGGGGACAGGGGAGAATCCATCAGACAAAAACCTGAAAGAACTGCACGTGCTGGAAATAAAAACAGAAATTGCTGGAAAATCTCAGCAAGTCTGGTAGCATTTGTGGAGAGAAATCAGAGTTTCAGCCTCAAGATGGGTCACTGGACCTGAAACATTAAGGATTTGTCAGAGACTGGGAGTGGGGGGCAAGGGAGGGCGCATTAGAAACAGGGGACAAGTTATAATCCAACAGAGACATGGGGGAGGGGTTCCAACAGAGATGGGGCGGTGGGGGAGGTTAAAACAGGAAAGTTCAACAGAGACAAGGGGAACAGGGGAGGGTCTAATAGAGATGGGTGGGGTACAAGGGAGAGTCTACCAGAGAAGGGGAGACAGCTGCAAATCCAATATTAAACTAGCAAATATGGGAGATATTCAAGCTAATACTTCATCGTACAGGAGTCCTCTATTTGGCCCATTGCGTCCTTGCTGGCTCAATGAAGCAGCAACTTACCCAGAGCTATTTCTCCACCTTTTCCTCAATGTCTTGCAATTCTTTTCCTTTCTGATAATGACCAAATTCCCTTTTGAAAAGTCTGAATTGATTCTGCCTCCTTCAACAACGAGCCACTGCATTTTATTTAAAATGATTAACTGCATGAAAATCTTTTCCTCATGTCACCACTACTCCTTTAGCAAATTATCTAAAATCTGTGCCCTCTGGTTTGTAAAACCTTACCAGTGGGAATATTTTTTTCTCTAACTATTTTGAAAACCTCTATTCAATCTCCTCTCAACCTTACTTTCCAAAGAAAATGTTCAAACTTTGCCTCTCTATAGAACTGAAGTTCTTCATCCCTAGAGCCATTCTCACAAATCTTCTCTGCACTCTCTCTTATGCCTTCACATCTTTCCTGAAGTGTGGCTCCCAGAACTGAAAACAATACTTCAGCCTCAGCTGAACCAATGTTATATACATGCGTGACATGACATCCTTGCTTTTGACCTTTATGTGTTTATTGATAAAGCTCAGGATATTCTATGCTTTATTAACTGCACTCTCAATCTGTCCTGCCACCTTCATTAGACATAGACATCCAGACCCCTCTGCTCCTGCACCCCTTCCACAACTGTATCTTTTATTTTATACAGCCTTGAGTTATTCCTCCAAAATGTGTAGCACCTTAGGATGCTTTATTAAAAAGGTACCTTGTATTGTAAACTATGGTTGTTGAATCTGAACAGGAAATGAAAATGTATTAATATTTTCATACTTCATCATGTTCACTATCGCTGGGCCAAAATCCTGGAATTCCCTCCCTAAGGCCATTGTGAGTCTACCTACAGCACACGGAATGCAGCGGTTCTAGAAGGCAGCTCTCTGCAATAAATGCTGGCCAGTCAGTGACACCCATGTCCCATAAGTGAATTTAAAAAAACTGAAATATATCACACTTCTCTGCATTCATTTGGCATTTCATCTGACATTGTCCACCTACACCACCAAATTGTTTGTGTTTTTTTTTGAAGTTCTACCCCATCGCCCACATGGTTCACTAAACTGTGTAAATGCCAGATCACCCGCAAATTTTGAAATTGTGGCCTGTTCACCAAGATCTAGGTCATGGGGGAGCAGGGGGCCTAACACTTATCCCTGGGGAACTCTACTATAAACTTCCTCTAGTCCAACAAAACACCTTGTGCAACTACTCTTTGTTTCCTGTCACTCAGCCAATTTTGTAACCATGGTGTTACATTATTTAGAATGTTACAAGACCAATACATACCCCAGGAGGGATAAAGCTCTTATGTGGTTGACAGACTGGTTACTCGAATAAGACAGTGATGTAATAATAATTAATTACTGGCACAGATTCAATGGATTGAATGGCCTTCTTCTGTGCTGCATCATTCCACAAGATGAATGAATTTAAGAGACCACTGCACATCAAGTGCACATCATACCTTTCCTGAAAATCCTTCCTGTTTATCTCATGTTAATACGCATTATCAAAGATCTATAGATAACATTTTCACGAATAACTATTATTAATAACTAATCAATGGCTCCAGAACTGCATAATAAAGAACATTTTTTGGGTCAAGAATATAAAATCTCTATGGTCTATTGTGGTGCAGTGGTAATATCCCTACTTCCGAGCTAGGAGGCCTTGGTTCAAGTCCAAGTCCCATCTCACTTGGATATGTGTCATAACATGCTTGAATAAGTTGATTAAAATAATGTTAACATCTCTGATTAGATATTACATTGCAGTTGATTAGGAAACATCTAAAAACACACAAACAGAAGCAAATAGGTAGCATTTAAATTAAGCTTCTAAATATTAGCATGGTTTGCAATTAATTATGACATTATTTAAACAACATTCATTAAATTATCACACTAACAACTCAAAACCAACACTGGCTTTTATAGAAAAGTATTCTTATTACTGTGTCCATTTCTGACAGAAACAGGTAAATGATAACGGCATTGTAATTTCTAGCTGTGATCATAATTAATTGCCGATCACTGTAATGTAATGATTTAAGGCCCATTGATTTTGTTTCACTTTCTCTTCAAATCACATGTATGTTCCTGCCAGCTACCAGTTTAGCATAAGCTGCAAAATTGTGTTATATTTCCACAGGGACCTTGAAAAATTCAATGTTAATGCTAGCACCTAGTGAAAACAGAGCCCGAAATTTCTGTTTTGGCAGTTTAATAGGAGTTGCATTAACTGAACACCAAACAGCGCTCCCACTGCTGCTAGCTAACTGTATGCTGGTGCATTATGGGATCATCTAGAGGCAGAAAGTGCAGAGGAAGGGAAAAGAGGGGACCTGAACAGGTTAATCTCGGCAAGCCCAGAGGGTTGCACAAAACCATTTTAATACATTCACCTTCTGGGACCTTTTCTTTGCTCGGTTTCATTTTGCAGTCTGGTAGACTATTAAAATAGCAACAACCTCTTACATATGATAGAATCTCAATGTGCAAAGCCCAGTGAGGCTCCCACCAGAGTCAAGTTGTCTCAGCTGTCCAGCCAAAGGCTTCCACTAGAAGGGAAGCAGAGTGGGAATTGGATGCAAAATCTGCTACCTTCATTATGGTGCTCCATTTACATTAAATGGAGCACCATAAAAATTTCATCCAATCCTCCTTCCCACATTCTTGCATAAATAATGCTCATGCTTTAAAGAAACAGAATAGGGTAAGATTGAATACAGTATTGATTTTTTTTTTTTAAAAACAGTGATAAGGAATTCCTTAATTAAGGATTCTTTAAGATGCTGTTCATTGATCTATTATGATCAAGCCTCACTCCTCTCAGTAAAAACTAATTACAAACTACATGGGTTATCATTTACTTTGGCTTCATCTGCTTTCAAACCATGACTTTTTCAGTCATCTATTGGTTTTTGTGTGAGAGTTCCCATACTGATGCATGTAGCAATCAACCAGTCAGTCCTACTCTTGGAGCAGCCCCACCGCCTTAGGATCAGATGTTTACCATAAAAATGAAAACATATGCTCTGAGGTGCTGGTCTTTTCTCAGAACTTGAAAAACAATGAATTACAGGGAGATGACCCAAACAGAAAAGGTATCTGAAGATACATTAGAAAACCACTATGGTAAAAATACATGTAGTCATTTAACCTTTCAAGGATGCACTGGGATTCTTTTAGAACACATAAATGCAGTCCAGATTAAAATAAATTAGAGCTGCCATATTTATCTTCTCATGATACATTTCTTTATATATCAATTTCCTTTACTTCTCAGTATGTTACAGTTACAACTTTCTTCAACCTGGCACAATAAGGACATCCTTAAAGGGCAGGCTAAGTGTGTCTGTGGGTAGAGGAATACTTTCGCCATGGAGTTTCGTGCTCCAGTTAAAGAATGGTGAAAGTTGCATTCGACTTTGTTTCTCTCATGTGTAGACTTTGATAGTTTGGAATTCCACTATCAGCAGGGAAGGGTGCTTGTCCGATGCCAAGGATGGGTCTGTCATTAAATAGCTCTGCAAGAAATTGCACTGTTTAATAATGATCCTACTGTAGCTGTTCACTGAGCACCTCACAAACCAGAACACTTCAGCGTTGGCCGAGTTTGTAGCAGGTTCATACTGGCACTGAATGTTCTTGTTTCACTCGTGTCTTAATGGAAATAGTTAATAGTGTGGTACGTCATATACAGCCATCTAGTGATACCCCCATGACAGTTACAACTCATTGGTTATCACTTAAGCATCATTATCTCTTAATGTGAAACCTCTAAATGCAGATTTCCACAAAAAAAATTAGAACAACAAACATCTGATTCTGGGTCAGAATTTTATTTAAAAAAAAAACATGTCCCAGATTCAAACAAGTAAGCCAGGAATTCCTGTGTGCATAGAGACGAGTGCTTCAAATTTGAACAAGGCTCACCTCCTACCCCCGAGTAAACTGTTCTGGGTCAGCTCTCAGTGGACGCAAGTACTCCAGATCAGGGGCATTGCTCAGAAGATGGACCAGTTTTTTCCTCAATCTTAAAACAAGCGAGTAATAATTAGCTTCAAATCACAGCATATCCATTTATTATTTAGGTAAACTGTTTCAGCACTCCCATTCCATATCACTCTTAGGTTGCATTTAGTTTATGATAGATTCAACTGTACAATTTTTCTGGGTACTGTGTAGGAACAGTGCAGCTAAATGACAATTCAGAAGGTGAATAGCTCCAGTTATAAATACTCCGCTTGTATCTTCTTCAAGTTGCTGTAACACGAGGTGATGCTACTGGGCATTCCACACGTTGCAACTATTAATCATCCTCCCCAAAATTACCTCCCCAGAAATGCTCTACCCCTCAAGTGGAACTGTGGACTGCTCCGTAGATGCAGTCAGTGCTATTCTTTAGTTGACCTAATTAAACAATTCCCATAGCCAGTCGCCCCATGACTGTTTTCCAATGGATAGCTGGCAAAATGAAGGTTTCCCTTTTGCCAGTTTGTCCAGTGCTGTTGATATACTTGGAGAGATTTTCTAAATTAAGTGTGGCTTGCAGCATTTCCAGAAAGAGAAGCCTTCTTCTATGAATTACCAATTTATTTTTACATTTATTAAAAGTACAAAGAGGTCTTTTTGCAGCTTAACTCATGGAAGCAGAATGCTCAACTGTTGGGTGAAATGAGCCCATACAATAGCTCTGAGCAGCACAACTCCCAGGCATCTCCCTCAATTTTGTTTTCAAAGCTTCTCAGAATCTCTTTGCAATGTGCTAACTGTTCTCATTACCCCCCAACCCATCCTGTTTGTAATAGCATTGAATGTGCTATATGACACCGTACTTCCAACTCCAATCGTCATTGCTTCCAAGTTTGTATTCAGTCACACAAAAACAGATCATATGTGATATCTGAGATTTGTAAATACACAGCTGTGTCTTGAAGGACCACCTGGACAGTTTTGAGACCATTATGCATCAAAACAGCTACAAAGCATCAAAAGTCTCAACGCTAAATGATTTAATCTGGGTAAACCTCAGGACGACCACCCATGTTTGGTTTTAAACTTGTTTTAGTGAAAATTTAAGATAGCCAAAAATGGCAGAATTAAACTGCAATTCTAAAGGTAATTAATCATTATAAAAAACTGGTTCAATGGCCTATTTTGAACTTCACACACCATTATCTTACTGAAGCACCAATGCTCATATAAAAGTTAAACAATTCTAAACAGCCCGTAAATGTTCTTGCCATCAATCACTATGTTCAAACTGATATTGGTCTATTTAGCTTTCCAGCCAAGTGAATAAATTTTAGAAATCATTAGTATATTGCTTCTCAACATTTGTTTACAAGCTGCCTATAATGTTAATAAACAGTCAGCTCCTCAGTTTTTTGCTAATATATTTCAGAACTCAGCTCATTCACAATTTAAGAATTCCCAATTCATTACTATAAGTAGCAAGTTACATCTTTCTTCCATATTCTTAACTTGTTTCATTTCAAAAGCTATTTTGTTCACCATTGTAGGAAGTTATCAATGTAAAATATTTCAACTTCGAGGATGTAATACTTTAACATGTAATTATTGTGGAAAATAACACATTTTATTAAAACTTTACGTCTTACACTCATCAGGACAATTTGCAAGAATGCCAATGTAAGTACAAACTAACAATTGAAATTGAATGGGAAGAGAGTGTTGAATAGTTGGCTAATAGATTCTGATTGGTAGACATACTTGAATGAATTAAAATGTCGTTTGCCCTCACATTGGTATTTTTGCAAATTGTCTTGATGAATGTGAAACAAAAAAAATGATAAAATGTGTCTGTCGTACAGCAATACTCAAGTTCCATACACAAAATCACAATTACTTTCAATTTTTTTTCTGATAAGGATAACGAACCAAACTATAATTTTAAAATTGATTCCCATGGGAATCACTGTTTCCCTTAAGGATGTTTCACGCAAAATCATGATTTTCAGGAATGCAATAATAACTTTGTGAGGACGTACTGTATATGGATGCACCCTTATACAATCTTTTGTTCCACAGAGTTACCTTACATTATCTGCACTTTTAGTTCTTACCATGCTGTAGATTCCCATCAAGGCTTTTCCAAATCATCAGCAAATGTCAGAGCTTAGACCGCATTGCTCATCACCATTACATAGGCTCACTTTAAAAAAAACATTGCCTGTGCTTCTTCTTTGGGTTAAGCAGTAACAAAAAGTCAAATCAAAGCCAATTCAGAAAAGGATAAGTAAAACTGTCCGGCTGCATCAAACAGTTCAGTATCTTAAGTCTTGATGAAATATTACAGTGGTCATTCATCCATTACTGTTAATGATATTATTTTACAGATCGATAATCAGGGCGAAGATGGCCAAAAAGTATTAGTATGTTTTATGCTAATGTTTGTTACCAACAAGTGATTGGTGGCTTAGACCTTATTTGAATCTTTCAGTTCTACATTACCTAAGTCTATTTCCTATGTTATGGGAGCGAACATAAGATTTGCTGTATCATGTGCAATTTCTGAAGGCAAACACTACACTGCAGTAGCAGCTTAGGCAGGCATGTAAAATCTCTTCTGGGACTTGCATATTAAGGTCCTGCTATCCTCCTGCATGGTCCTCTTTTACACAGGTTAAAAGGGATATTTGTTGAGAACCAGGTATTTAAAAATACAGGATAGGCTCTAGTGATGTCAATGGGGGTGATTTTTTTTTAAACCTTGCAAACGGCCAAACATTACAGCATAGGTTGATAATGCACATTTCACAAAGTATACTGAATATGGATTCAATTGCCAAGTGCCAGACACAATAAGCTTATCCAAAAAAAGGGGCAGGGATTCAAGTGCTCTTAAAGATCCCCCAAAAGAGGCCATTTTGGCAATTTTAAATTTTGTCTGCAAATTCTACTAGGAAGCACAGAACAGTCAGGGTCACAGCAAATAGGTGAACATAGAGTCACAGCAAGCACAAAGTGAAGTGACTTCCTCTTCCCCAACCAACCAATCACCCACCCTACCCATGGCCACTGGATGAACTCAAGAATGGGTTAAAGGAACCAGCGTGAGTCAACTGATTAATCAAGTTAGTGGCAGCAACACTGTTCCAAGGACCAGAGCTCACTGCCACAAATATTCAATAACCTCACCAGGAGCGGCAAATTGAAGTAACTACAGTGACCACATACTCATGCGATGAAGCAACCACCCCAGATTGAAGTTTTGCACCCTTTGAACAGACTTTTATCATGTTTGCTAGTTGCCCATTGGTCAGTCCTATTTTGATTAAATATTACTTATCAGTACGCACCCCCATGATAAAGTCACCCTGTCAACTTTTTCCACGCAGAATAATTGCACGATATTAGTGCACTTTTCTCAATATCCTGATACGTGTGTCAACACACGTGTTGCAAATGGGTTTTGATCTCGAGTCCATTCACAAGTCAACATATACGCAATTCAGAACACAATGCTGGGCAATATGTTCGTAAGTCCAGGAAACGTGCATGTGTGGTATCTTTAACATTATACCCTGAATGGGATTGCGATCACAAGTACAAATGTTCCTAAGTCGGACGTTCATGAGTCGGGTTGCTTCTGCATCCCTTGCAATCAACATCAACTTGCAACACCTCTGCTGCTGTAGCTGCATTGCAATTGGAGGATGTCGGGCAAAACTGACCTTTCCCTTTCTTTTTACTTAAGGAACAAGCCCAGGGAATAAATGATGGCAGAAAGTGTCGGAAAACGCCTGGGGCTACGCACTTCCCATCCTCTCATTCGATTAAATGTCGCTGCCACCAAATGCACCGAGGGTCAGGACATTGAATTCCACCCAGCATGTCCAAGTTATTCCAGCAGCATTAGTAGGTTTCAGGCGGTGAGGGGGGGGGGGGGGGCACCCAGCTCATACAGCGGAGAATGTGAAGGATGATACTATTATTGCCACATCCCTATCACTTCCATATGATGTGGCAATTTCCTGCTGGCTATAGAATTTTACACCTCCCTCCAGAGCTCCCAGAGACGCATCTCATTTGCCAAGAGGCTTGAGCCCTGGTATTCCAGCTTGCCACTATTTAGCCAGCCCATAGGTTCATTGTTGCACATGGGACAATAACAGCAGGTAAACGGACCCCAACTTCTGCTTTCTGACAAACAACACTATTGAAAGGAAATATGTATAAAATATTTATAATTTTAAATATGAAATTTCAATCTCAAATGAACTGTACTGCAAAACAATTTTGATGATTTCAAGAATTTATGCTCCGAATCAACTGAGAGCTGGATGAACACAGCAGGCCAAGCAGCATCAGAGGAGCAGGAAAGCTGACGTTTCGGGCCTAGACCCTTCTTCAGAAAATGAAGGGTCTAGGCCTGAAACGTCAGCCTTCCTGCTCGGCCTGCTGTGTTCATCCAGCTCTACACCTTGTTATCTCAGATTCTCCAGCATCTGCAGTTCCTACAATCCCTGCATTGAATGGTTACACAGTTTCATTGTTTAACAAGTTGCTGGCTGCTGTAGTTTTGCTGTAGAACGCACACATTTTAAACTCTAAATCAAAGGATTCATTGCTTCAGGTCAAGTCAATCTTAAACACCACATCAAAGTCAGCCAGCCCCAGGCTAAGATGCAGGCTGTAGGAATCCTTCAATTGGTTTGAATTTTATGAAAATAGCAGAGCTATTCAAAAAGGAACAGGGGCAGTGTGTCTATAGTAGCTAAGGAGATGCAAACCTATATGACCTGACTCTCAACATATGTGGTGCAGAATAGAATTCAAGTGTGCACATTCATGCATTTTTAATCATAAATATAAATTGATGCAACCCGGATTTCTGTAAAACCAGGTATAACTATTGTCCTTTCCAATTCGTAGAAGAGAAACATTTCCATAAACTGAGAAAATATATATAGTCATAGAGATGTACAGCACAGAAACAGACCCTTCAGTCCAACTCATCCATGTTGACCAGATATCCTAAATAAATCTAGTCCCATTTCCCAGCATTTGGCCCATATCCCACTAAACCCTTCCTATTCATACACCCATCCAGATGTCTTTTAAATGTTGTAACCGTAACTGCCTCCACCACTTCCTCTGGCAGCACCTTCCATACACGCACCACTCTTGGCTTGAAAAAGTTGCCCTTTATGTCCCTTTTAAATCTTTCCCCCTCTCACCTTATATATACAAGCTTCTAATCAGTAAGCCCTCCAACGCTCTCACAGCTGGTTCAGTTTGGGTTACCTGTATGTTGCCAAAACATCCTGAAATGGTATCTCTAAATGCAACATGAAACGTTGCTGTCACTCTTCCTGCATAAATTACAGCCCAGGTTAAAACAAATGTGGCCTCTTTGTCCACAATATTCATTTCTTTCAGTTGGTTGTTATGTTTAGAGATTGACCATCTATTAAATTCCCACGTTCTGGGTCTGAGCTTTGGGCTCGTTCAGGCAAAAAAGAGTGTATTTTTTAAGAGTAACTACTATTATCTATTTTTCCCAGAGATACACATTCTAAACTTAACCATCTCTGCTGAAAGAATAGGACATAGGAAATAACAGATAGAATCAAGCTTTGGTTTTACCATTTTCTCTTACTTATGTTTATGTACATGAGGTTTAGAAGGTTCTAAGATCAGAATCACAGGTATCAATGAACTGCAACTGAAACAAATCGCATAGTAACGAGTCTAAACAGGGACATCATACATAATACAGAAAACAATTTCTAAATAAGCCTGTGTGTGGTAAGAACAACAACAGTGGTCTGAAATATCCCAACCGCTGCATTATCAGAATAAGTATGCAGACATATATATGCAACAAATCCCAATTTATCAGCTCTGGGAGAAGATAAGCACATTCTCTTCAAATCTTGGATATAGTAGGACAACAGTGGGAAGTAGGTTTAAATGAGATTTACAATGCCTTGTATTACAGACTGAGAAAACAGAGCACGGAGTGAATATTTTACATTACTTCCACATTTGTGCTCAATTCTTTTATTGGCCTATCTTTGTCAAAAAACCTAAATGTCATGTTCCATTCCTTGTGCCATTGGTTCACTTTCATTGTATTGTTTCTTTGATGTCTTTTTGACAATAATACATCATTATCAAAGGATACTGACACATTCAAAAGTGAACACAAACTGTAATCTGAGCTACAATGCGATAATTTCCATTATTGATCCCAATATCAATAGGTCTATCACTTCTTGTAGTGAGAACACCATTTAAATTCATGTATTACAAACAAGTCTCACACAGTATATCAAAAATGGTTCTAATATCCTTTCAAAATTAACATCCATAGCCTCAAATCACCTGTTTGAAAAGTTTTTATTGCATAAGAATAACTGCTCAGACACAAAGATGCAAATATATTTTAGAAACATTTTTAATTGATACTCTAGATACAGTTA
Organism: Rhincodon typus; assembly: GCF_021869965.1. Taxonomy (NCBI): domain Eukaryota; kingdom Metazoa; phylum Chordata; class Chondrichthyes; order Orectolobiformes; family Rhincodontidae; genus Rhincodon; species Rhincodon typus. The sequence goes on from NC_063355.1 coordinate 26,621,404, forward strand.
GGTTTTGCAATAGAGGTAAATAATCTAACCCATGCTGTATAACTTAAACTTCTTTTCAAAGAAGAACTATTTCCTATGTCTACTTAATTTACACAAATGTATTTGCAATTCTGTGTCAGTTAGGTCTCCATTATTATAATTAATTTATCATTATTCTTTGCAAAATGTAGCATATATTATTTGTCTATAAAACTAACCAGCTATTAAAAGTGCTCTGTTTCTATATTTTGGACTTAATATTTTGAAGCATGCTTTTGAATTTTTGCTAACATAGTCACTTCACTGTTCATGTGCTGTTTTTGAACACTTTTCTTTTATAAGCCTCCCTTAATTAAGGAGCAAATGGAAGTCATTACTTTCAATCCCTGTGACAAAAACCATTCCCTATTACTAACTCCATCCTCTCCTTGGCAACTGCCTGAGCCTGAAGTAGACAGCTCACAACTTTTGTGTTGTATTTGGCTCCAGAATAAGCTTCTGGCCATTCCATGTCCACACCACTTAGACCACTATCCCCACTTCTGTACTGTCACCTATGCTGCAGCTCATCACCTACTGAAACCATACATTTGTGCCTTTGTTACCACTAAACTTGACTACTCCAATGTGTTACTAGGTGGTCTCCAATTCTCCAAGCTCTGTAAAGTTGAGATCAACCAAAATATGCTACCCATGTTCTCATTCACAACAAGTCTCATTCACCCATCACCTTTGTGTTCACTGAGTTGCTCCCAATTAAACAGCTCAAGTTTAATATTTGCGTCATCATTTGCAGATCTCTTGCAACCCCCAAAATTCTCTAAAATATCTGCATTCCTCCACTTATGGCCTCTTGAACATTCTCTATTTTAAATTAGCTCCCCCACTCCACCCCCGCATTGGGATCTCTGCCACTCCAGCTCCCTTTCACTTTTAAGACATTGTTTAAAAGTTCTCTCTTTGACCAAGCTTTTGGCCAACTGACCAAATATCACCTAATATGGCTCAGTGCCAAATTTTGTTTTGTAAATTCTGTTGTTTTGTTATACTGAAGGTGCTACATAAATGCAACTTGTTGTTGTTATTCTGATTCTTTTTGTAGCAGCATTGGAACAGGACTAAGCTATTTCATGACTGAGCTTGTTCAGTCATTCAGGGAGATCCTGGCTGATCGGTGACCTCGCTCCATATTTCGGTGTTCAACAAATTGGGCAGACATTCTCAAAGCCAATCAAAAATTGTTTCTCTGCAATTGTCTGTCACTAAAGTAAAAGTTTTCTTCAGAAGTGCTGTTACCTAAATTTTGAGAGAAAAAAGGAAGACAAAATTGGTGCACGAGCTATTTGAAGACAGGCTGCTGACCTTCCTGGAAGTGGACATGAAAGAGAGGCTGCTTGTCAAACTGTGGCCCTAATCACATTTATACTATAAATCAAACTATAAATTATATTTAACTATCTAAAGTACTCATTTAAACCAGACATATTTCTCTTTGGGCTTCCATAATTAGTTCTGGCATCACATATTCACTTGTGTGCCCATAGCACTCGTGTGTGTGTGTGTGTGTGTGTGTTATCTTAGCCCTTAGTTACACGTTAATAAATAATGCTTCACATTCAGACAGTTGTAATTCCTGGAATTCATAAATGATACAATGCATATTCCTTTATTGCAATTTTAATATAGGCTTTGATAGCCCAGAACAAGTACAGTTTTGTAATATTACACAAGCATTACTTCTCTGAAGAATCCTCAAAAACTAAGCTACTCAGGAGTACAGCTATTTAATATTACAGAACTCAAAGTGATAAATTATGAAATACTATGTACTGGTAGGATTGGATAGGAAAGAATGGAATGGACAATATAGCATTATGAGGAGAGTGCTAAAGTGTCCAAATATGTCAAACTGTATTTTTAATGTGATGACAGGCACGGATAACAGACGTACACAAATTATCCATCTTGGCTTGCAAGTGCAGAACCCCAGAAGGCAGGAACAAAACTAGCAAACTTGAAATGAAATCTTCAAAAGGAGTAACAAAGATCCAGGGATGCTTATAAATCTTTTGAAGCCTCGTACTTCCATTTGCATTCAATTTTTTTTCCATTCTATATTCCCACACCTCAATTCAAAAAAGAACCTGCCTCTGTAAACTTATCAACCATAATTGCACTAATCCACATTAGAGATACTACATGGGAATTTTGAACATAGGAATTCATAATGGAAGCACGAATAGATGAACTTTTTTTTAAAATGGGAGCCTGCAATGCCTTGCTCCAATTGTCCACCTGCCTCTAGGTCAATTCACTTGAAAACTTTGATTCTCCACTGGCAACACTACTGGAGATCAAGTAGTAGATCTTTAAAGTTGGGACTAACAGTGAATGGAAAACGGGGTTTTACATATGGGGCACTGAGCATAAACTGAAGGAAGAATAGCATTTGTTAGCGCAGAGTTGCAAGCATCGCATACAGGTCAAAGAAATCTAAGCATACATTGGATTCTTGAAACATATACACTGAATATTTACTAGAATGCTAGCAGAATTAAAAGAGGCTAAAATATCCACTGGAATAGAAGGAATTAAGTCCATACTATTTGGAGACCTTCAAAATTTCAGAGATTTTGAAAGAATAAAGTGTGAAAAATTGCCTCCACTGGCTTGGCATACTGGAGGAATGAAAGTGTAAAACGCAAGAATTTGTACAAGAGTTACAAGGCTATGAAATGCTTTTCCAAAACTGGTAATTGAACCCGAGACCACAGGTGAAATTCCTGTTCGCAGTCACTCCTCAGCAGGTCAGGTTTCAACTGCCCTTTGACTCCATAACCCCAACCCATTTCCACAGGCAGTGCCTTCAAACCCAAGGAAACTATAAAGGATAGAAGAATAGTTTTTAAAAAGTTCCAATTAGGTTTTTCTAGCCCCTGGTTTAAAGAGGATTACAAGGGTAATGGTTTGGGAACTAAAAGTGCCTCTGCATTTATTCCAGAAGTTTATGCTCCTTACCACTGCTATCCACAGACTATGCTTTCCCCACTGTCCACACGTTGAACTGGTGGAAGGCTTGCATGCTTCTATGATTGAGAGCTATGCGCACAGGTGTATAACTCCTAGTAGAGGCACTAAAACCAAAGGACAGGAGCCAGTCCAAAATTGCCTCTACTGGTTTTCCTGTTAATATGTTGAGACAGACTAAGGTCATGTGTTCAAGTCCAGAGCATAAACTTAAGGAAAAATGGCATTTGTTAGCACAGAGTTCAAATCCAGAGATTTTCACACAATTTAGGTTAAAGCTAGCTAAACATTTTCCCTTTGTGACCCTATTTTAAGGCTTGAAAACTGTTGCAAGCTGTCAGTGAAAATGGGTTGAGATGGAAACCCTGGGAAAGTGGAGGACAGTCTGTTAATGGTGGGATGGCAATGGTTATAACTCAGTCAGGATTCTACAATGGTCATTGTAGCCTTGGTGTGTGCAACACCAAAATCTTAGCATGCCCACTTTCGGAAACTATGTTTTAGGCAGACACAGCAGCAAAGCATTCAAGGAGCTGTGTGCATTTTTGGAGAAGTCGTCTTTCAAGGGAGATGCTAAATTGAGGCCAGCCTGTTATCTAAAATGCCAATAAACAATCTCATGGCACCATCTCAGGAAAAGTATGAGAGTTCAAATGGTTACGGCCAGCATGTATTCTTCAACAAGTAACTAAACCTGGTGATTTATTCTGTGTGGAGTTGGAGGAACACAGCAGGCCAGGCAGCATCAGAGGAGGAGGAAAGTTGACGTTTCAGATCGGGACCCTTCTTCAGAAAAACCTTCTGAAGAAGGGTCCCGATCTGAAACGTCAACTTTCCTCCTCCTCTGATGCTGCCTGGCCTGCTGTGTTCCTCCAGCACACTGTCATCTCTGACTCCAGCATCTGTAGTTCTTACTATCTCTGGCGATTTATTCTATTGCTTTGTAGAACCTTAGAGCGCACAGATTGGTTGGTGGGATTAAAATAGTGATCACACTCCACAGGTACTTCATTTGTCATAAAGTGCTTTGCAGTGTCCCGAGGTTGTGAAACATATTGTGCAAATGCAAATCTTTTTCTCCTTCATGGCATTTTGACATAAAACTTCTGTTTTGTTATGAAAACTGTACAGCAACAAAAACAGCAAAGTACTGTGGGTGCTAGAAATTGGAAATAAAAACAAAGTGCTGGAAATACTCAGCAGGTTATGGAGAGAGAAACAGAGTTAATCAGCCTGATTTCAACTCTCCACGAGAGGGTTTTGAAAAGATTCAAATCTGTTTCCATGGTTCAGATTGATGCGTCTTCATCAATATTCTCTTTGTTTCTTCTTGTTGGACCGGTTTCATATTCCCGCTGAAATATTTGTTTTTATTTCAGAGATAAGAGGAGTTGTTAACAACGTATAAATATAAATATCAAGTCACTAATCATAGCTTTTGACATAGTGTAAACAGGGTGTCATTAGATCAGCCACTCATTGTATACCTTTCTCAACTTTACCTCCCATGGATTTCACAAAGATATAAGGAACAATGATTTACAATCAGAATTTAATTTTTCCAAATCCATGATGTTCACAAATAATTAATGACTATATTATTTATTATATATTTCCAACTTATGATACAGTGATGACACAATGCTTCCAGCCACTTAATCCCTTGATATTCTTGCATTCTTGCTGATATTGATTGGTACAAATATAATTAATAAATATAATTTTAAATGAAAGGAATTCAATGTTAAATTTTATATTTTCATGACTGAAAGAGATAAGCGGCTCATCTGCTGCATTAGATTTTTAAGGCAAAGATAAATATTACAGGGTTTGCTATGGTATCACAAGTAATCTTCATGAATGTAGAACGGTGACCTCATTTGTACAGTATTTAATTTTAGCTCTGCAAAGTTATAATGCTGCAACTATCAATGCATTATGTTAATATTTTAAAATCTGAATTGAAGTGAGGGCCACAGAAAATTCATTATTTAGGAAACTTGAAGGAGAATTAAATATTCCCTTTAAGATTGATTTTGGTAACGCAATAACTGCAGAGAGTAGTACTTGTGCATACAGTTACATTTGCAGTGAGGTCCCAGGCAGCTGCTTGCATCAAAAATAGTTGGGAATAAAATCTCAGTCAGAAAAGAAATACAGCTTGAATTGGAAACTGCAAAATAAATGTCCTATCCTTTTTTCAAGAAGAAAATTATTTTTAAACTCACATGGACAGTGTGCAATGTTACCAATGTAGACAGTGAGGGCTCATGCCAACTATACACTGAAAAACACAGCATGAACCATACCTGGCAGCAATTATAGGCAGGTGACAGGAACCACACATGCATTGTATTGTAATGCAGGCTGAGTGCACGCGTGGACCTGTCTCATTGGTGTTAGAGGTTAAATCACACTCGATCACTATCCGTCTAAAAGACGAAGGATAGCATCCTTGATGGAAGACAGGCCATGTTCAAGTGCAACAAGATGTGGACAATAACCAGGCTTGGGATGACAAGTGGCAAGTAACATTCACGCCACACAAATGCTAGGCAATGACCATCACCAATAAGAAACAGTCTAATCCCTGCCCCTTGACATTCAATGGTGCTACCATCACTGAATCTCCCACTGCCAACATCCTGGGAGTTACCACTGACCAGAAATTAAACTAGACTCATCACATAAACAGACTGGCTACAAGTGCAGGTCAGAGTCTAGCAATACTGCAGTGAGTAATTCACCTCCTGACTCCCCAAAGCCTGTCCACCACTACTATGCACATACCAGGAGTGTGATAGAATTCTGTCCACTTGCCTGGATGGGTGCAGCACCAACAAAAGAGCAAAGCAGCCTGCTTAATTGGCACTACATCCATCAACATTCACTCCCTCCACCATTGACGCTCAGTAGCAACAATGTGTGCTATTTATAAGATGTACGGCACAAATCCACCAAGGCTCCTTAGACCACATCTTCCAAAACCACAACCACTTCCATCTAGAAGGAAAAGGGCAGCAGATACATGGGAGCACCACCACCTGCAACTTCCCCTCCAAATCACTCACCATCCTGACTTGGAAATATATCACCGTTCCTTCACTGTTACTGGGTCAAAATCCTGGTGTTCCCTCCCTCATGGCATTGTAGGTCAACCCACAGCAGGTGGACTACAGCAGTTCAAGAAGGCAGCTCACCACCACCTTCTCAAGGGCGACTAGGGGCAGGCAATAAATACTGGCCAACCTGCATCACCCACGTCCAACAAATGAATGAAAAAATAGACGCGTGGTTAGGCTGTAAAACAAAGCTTTTCTACCAAAACAATAGTATTTCATGATAGCTGGGAGCTGATTTTTGGAAAGCAGTAAAAGGAACTCATTCAGAATGTTCTAGAGAAATAATGCAGATATTTGGGTAATGCTACAGCTGACAGACCTTGGAATTGGTATACAGCTGCCGAAATAATCATAGGTCATAATAATAAAAGAATGACGATCACAGAAGAAAATGTTGGCCTACCATTGTCATACTTTGTCTGTAACATGAAACATAATTTTAATACTGTTATCAAATATAATCATTATTATGAGTGCTATCCAAAATCAATGAGTTTCAATTTTTGAAAAATGATTTGTCATGTATTTCCAAATACATTAATGAAAAAACAGTTGTAATGGTAAATGCCGAATATTACACATATGGGCAGCACATAAATAGGTCATTTGACACAACTGGTTAATGTGGAGTTTATATGCCACTTGGCCCTATCTCCTACCACCATTCTTCATCTAATTCTCTCAGTATAGGATTCTCTTCCTTCATCATGTCTTTATCTAGCTCCCACTTAAATACAATATGATTAAGATATCCAGGCAATTTTGATAGTTCATACAGTTTTGCACATAATATGAAATCTATTATTAACGCTATATAATACCTTTTCTCTAAAGCTTATAACCATTTTTGATCTTATCATTTTCAAAAGTATCTAAACTTGAAAAGGATTTGAATTAAAGTGGCGCCTGGGTTCTAAATTGAAAAGGATAAATTTGAGGTATGATTACTTAAACAAAAAAAAGTGAACATATTTAAACTGATGAGAAGACTGACAAAATGTAAAAGCATCTCCTTTTCATTAAAGCAAGTTCTTTGATAACATGAAATCATACAGTTTCTTCTTTAAATGATCATTGATACATTTAACAAACTTTCAGCATGGGGCTGGGCAATATCAACAAATTTTTTTTAAAATATAAAAATGTGAGTACAACATGTGAGAAGAATTTATAGAATCAACAAGAATGGAAACATACCCTTCAGTCCAACTAGTCCACGCTGACCATGCCCAAACTAAACTACTCCCCTTAAAAATATGACCCCTTGTCATGCCATCCCAACTCCTATATTCAAAGGAGCGAGCAATGATGGCAAGCATTATTTTACCAAAATGTTTGTTTTACCAAAATGCAATACCATGCATCTATCCAAATTAAACTCCGTCTGCCACCCCTCAGCCCACTGACCAAATTGATCAAGATCTCTTTGTAATCTTAGATAACCTTCACTGTCCACTATACCACCAATTTTGGTGCCATCCTCAAACTTACTAACCATGCCTCCTGTATTTTCATCCAAGTTATTTATATAAATGACAAACAAAACTGGACCCAGCACTGATCTCAGTGGAACACTGTTGCTGACAGGCCTCCAGTCCGAAAAACAACCCTCCACCACTACCCTGTCTGCTACCGTAAAGCCAATTTTGTATCCAATTGGCAAGGTCACCCTGAATCCGATATGATCTAATTTTACTAATTAGTCTATCATGCGGAGAAGCCAAGTTAACAACATCAACCATTCTGCCCTCAATCCTTTTGGTTACTTCCTCAAGAAAACTCAATCTACTTTGTGAAACATTATTTCCTTCAAACAAAACCATTCCGACTATCTCTAATCATTTTGTGCCTCTCCAAATGCATGTGCCTACAACATCACCTCCAATAACTTACCCACCACCGATGTCAGACTCACAGGTCTGTAGCTCCCAGGCTTCTCCTTCTTAAATAAAGGTACAACATTAGCCACCCTCCAGTACCTCACCTATGGTTATAGATGATACAAACATTTCTGCTAGGGGCCCCATAATTTCTTCCCTAACTTCCTACAACATCTTGGGATATACTTGATCAAGTCCTACAGATTTATCCAAATTTATGTTTTCTAAGACCTCCAGCACTTCCTCTTCTAGAATGTGAACTGTTTTTGAAACATCAATATTTATTTCCCTGAGTTCTCTAGCCTCCGTACCTTTCTCCACAGTGAAAACTGACGTGAAATAGTCATCTAATATCTCTCCCATCTCCTGAGATTCAACACAAAGATGACCTCTTTGATCTTTAAGGATCCCTACTCTCTCTTTGGTTGCTCCAATGCTCTTAATTACATGTAGAATCTCTTCGGATTATCCTTAACCTTATCTGCCAAGGTTATCTCATATTGTCTCTTTGCCTTGCTGATTTCTCTCAAAAATGCCACTACACTCTTTACACTGTTCAAGAGATTGATTTGTTCCCAGTTGTCTATATATAATATGACTCTTTCTATTCTTGACAAGAACATCGATATCTTTATTCATTTATTGTACCCTAATCTTTTCCTTTCACTGTAACAGTAACATAATTCCTCTGAATTCTCATTATCACACTTTTGAAAGCATCCCACTTGTCAGTTGTTCCTTTACCTGCAAATGGTCTACTCCAGTCAACTTTTGAAAGCTCTTATCTCATACCATCAAAATTTGCCTCACTCCAATTAGGAACTTTAACTTTTATGGAAGGCCTATCCTTTTCCATAACTATTTTAAAACAAATAGAATTATGATCACTAGTCCCAAAGTGTTCCCCTACTAACACATCAGTCACTTGCCTTGCCTTATTACATTATGTAGAAAATAGCAGCATGGACCAGAATATTTAACATACACAAAATGTACCTGGTAACTAGTCTGAAATGCCAAATGCACTTTCTTATTTCCACTCAAGTTGATATTTGACAATTATGTTTATGGAACATTTGACCTAGAAGCAGTTTGGTAAAGAAAATTTGAAACTTCTTTCAATGTCTTTTCAAATTTAAATTATTTACAATGTTTGAAATTGAGTCATCAGAATTTGCATCAATTGTAACGGGGTCAATTGTAATTTTCTTGGAAATAAGAAATTCTGGGCCATGAAATCTAGCCGACCTGGAAGCACTACCAATGGGAAGAAGTTTAAAAAAGACGGTGTGGGGCCAGATATAAAGGTGAGCTATCTTACTGCTTCAAATGCTGTGTCAACTTATATGCATGCTCTGGTTGTAATTAAATGCTGCTGATACCAATTCGGAGAAAGATTAGGGCACATAAATAAAAACAAATTTCCTGAGAAAGAAATCAAAGAACAAATTTCCAGTTAGAAGTGACTGCTTATAGAAGGGAAAAGTAGCTTGCAGAGTATTCTGAGTAAATCCATGTGAAAGACAGACCAATTCCCATCACTTCCTTTGTCAAACAAATGATTACCATATTAACAGGTTATAAATTGGAGAGCTGGAGGAGAAAGGCAATCACCACAGATGCAGAAACGAGAAAGCAAAGAGAGGTTTTCTGCTTTAGCCATAGAAATGAATTTTAATTTCAAAAGCTCTTGGAGAGGGGACATACAAGTGAGCTAAACAGGAGTGAATCCTAAAAGATAGCTTGAATAGTTCATGCACGCAAAAGTGCTGAGAGTTTGTATCAGACAACAAGACTGTGAACCAGGCTCTGTGGATAGTCAGCTGACAAAGAATCCTGGAAAGCTGTACCATTAGAATTGACAGCAGCAGCGAGGGACAGAGGGAGAATACATCTGCAATTTGGGTACCAAATTGATTGAGTTTGAATTACAATGACACTATACATGGTTCCCAATTTGTGTGGGGAGTAATGGAGGTACTGTTGGTTGCCGAGATATACCTTTGCAGTATCGATGATTTAAAGTGAAACTTATCATTTCATGTCAACTGTCATTTGCTTGTTAATGCATATTTAATTACAAGAAGTGGAATTTTGTTTCATTTGATAGTCAGTTAGGAAATTTAAAATGCCATAAATAGTTGCAGAAAATAGTCAAGAAGGCTAATAGAATGCTGACAATCACATCTAAAGGGCTGCAGTACAGGAATGTAAACGTTATGCTGCAATTATACAAAACCCTAGCTAGACCCCGTTTAGTGTTACGTGCAGTTCAGCCCACCATACCTTAGGAAAGACGTTTTGTATCTGGATGAAGTTCAAAACAGGTTCACAAGGATGATGCCTGGACTTCAGGGATTGTTAGGAGGTGAGATTAGACAAATTTGGCCTTTATTCCCTAGAATTTAGAAGATTAAGGGGTGATCTGATCAAGGCCTTTAGGATATTAACAGGAAAAGACAAGGTAGATTAAGATAAACTATTTTGGCTGGTTGAAGATTCTAGAACCAGGGGGCATAGTCTAAGAATTAGGGCCAGGCCATTCAGGAGAGATGTTAGAAAGCACTTCTACATGCAAAGTGTAGCGAAAGTTTGGAACTCTCTTCCCCAAATGGCAGTCGGTGATAATTCAGTTGTTTAATTTAAATCCGAGATGGTGATATTTTTAATTAAGCAAGGGTATCAAAGAATACGGGCCCATGACAGGCATAGGGAGTAGGCCACAGATCAGCCATCATATTATTGAATGGCACAGCAGGCTCAAGGGGCTAAACGGCTTACTCCTGTTTCTATATTCCTAAATCTAGCTATTTTGGTTTATAGTTTTCCCCATATTGCATCATGCTTCATGTCAAAGAATAATATGCGTTAAAATAATCCTAACTAATATAAAATTGGGATGAAAAGAAGTGTTCAAAATACTGGTGGTAATATTTTATTAAACTTTTACAAATTCATGTTTCAGCAGAATTGTCATTTGTTTCCAAGATAATTTTCTTCAAACCCCACACACACTGTCGCATGACAAATTCTTTGAGTAAAAGCAAGATCAATTCCAATTCTTTGAACACTCCATGAATATCCATCACTTGCCTTTAAATTAAAATCTCAACCTACTTCAAAAATTGTAAATGTTGTAAACTTTGTAGACACCAACAACTGCTATTTTCTTCCTACAAATTATAAATATTCACAAGTTGTAACTGTCTAACTGATAATTTCACTTATTAGGTTTGCGTTATCCCTTGAATGATTGTACTAATGATATCATGGGTTGAATCTCAGCCATGATTTCCACACAATCTGTTCAATTTATGCCATTAGGGAAATATTTCATCAACAAAGGAGGGATGCTATTATCCTGCCAAGAAAAAAAAAGAAGCATGTTTTCAGGGCTGCACATTTTTCAGTTTTGGGGTTTGGCTCATTCGGTGTCAGAATTTAAAAGTGACATGATCAGTTTGAGAATTGCAATTAAAAAGTACAAGTGTACTTATAATGCAATGTATTCATCTTCCAACACAAACAAATAACTCTTATGATACCAATAATTGCAGCTCCAGAAGAGCTGACAGCTGTTCTGGTCAAGCTCCATCTACTCTGTTTTCATTTGACTGGACAATTCATAACTTTTACAATTAAAACGACATAACCTTTCAAAATATGCATCCATCAGAATTACGTTAGAATGGAAATGATCAATTCAGGCTTTTCAGCAACAAAGTTTTTAACAACAAATTACACTAGAACCTTTCTACTAATAACTACAGTACCAGTTTATCTGTTAATTAGAATTTGGCTGAAGGATTATAATCAACATTTCTAAAGTTGAAAACTAGCTCATGATGTAAGTACGAGATATTTAATGATTGATCTTCAAAAATTAAGCAATTTTTTTCTAAATTCTCTGTGCAAATAGCCTCTGAGTGCATCATAACACTCTATACTTCTACAGAAGGATTCTTGTCTTCAAGACATTTTTTAAGACGTTTACATATGGCATTTAATTTGACCGTAATCCTTCATGTTCTAAGTCCCTCAAAATATTTATTATAAATTACAGCAAATTACAATGTACCTTGATAACTCAAACTCATTCATTGGATGGAAAAATATTCTTAACTTCTAACTACGAGGACAACATGCAACCTTTCACTTCCCACTCTTCGCCCCCACCCCCCACCCCCCACCAACGTTTGCCCTTGCCACATTGTTTTCTCCTACGATAATCCACAATTACATCCAAGACCATACATTGCTTGAAAAATTAAACAGCAAGAAAATTATCCCAATTGCTTCCTCTACAATGACACGGCCTACATTGTTTAAACTCATGTTAGGAGTCACTGCGGCTAATAAGGTGTGTTTCCATTTTAATGTGTTCAGAAATAATTCAGACATGGAACAGTCAAGAAGCCATCTTCCCATTGACAATTAGATTAAAAATATACTGTACCTTAAAGATTACGTATAGTATCGAATTAAATAATAATCACTTCAACTCAATTGTCAATCTAATTAGATCTTGTGCTAATTAGGTCTTGGAAGTAAAGTAAAACTTCTGGAGAGACATAATAATCACAGTACACCAACCCCACCCTAAGGAGTATGAACCAGCAGCAGCTATTGTGGAGCCAGAGAAACATTCTTGCTCCCAATTACTGTACAAAATTGCAACATGTTCAAAGTTTTAGGCCCTTCCTTCAGCAGCCATTGAACCACTCACTACTGCTCAATTTCACCTTAGGATCTTACAATTTGTGTAGTCCTCTGGTTTGAACAACCACATCAGCCTGCCATCTATTTCAGACGTGCACATGGGGCAACTAAAAGCCTCAAAATTCAATTTTGCCCAAGGTACACTTCCAAGGAGATTATGACCTGATTTTGGAAACACAAGCAAAGCACTAGAGATGCCGTAAATCTGAAATAGAAACAGAAAACGCTAGAAATACTCCATAAGTCAGGTAGTAAGAGGGAGGAACAGAGGACACATACAGCAGGAGGACCTTTCATCAGAAATACAAATTTGCATCAACTTTGCTTTCAATTCCTATGCTTTCTCGGATTTTGGACTCTGTTTGCCTATTTTGTGCACGACAAATGGACACATCAACGTCTAACTTCTGTACTCCCCTTTGGTTCTGCTACAGTGCAAACTCACTGCAGCAACAGCGATGTTTCACAACTGTTTACTCTGAGCTACTCCAGGATCTAAAACTGCTCTGAAAATTCCCACACAAATGAGTAATGCTTTTTGAAAGCTAAATTTCCAATCAACATGATAAGTATTCTAACCTCTGACATAGAACGGCCAAAACATTTAATCTTCAGTTCCAGCATTCAGCGAACATCACTGCCTCAGCCCTTTTGAAAGTGTTCCAACTGTGATGCCATGGGTCAAGACCTAGCCATACTCCCTGCATTGTTTGTTCCATACTATTGCTTAGTAACAGTTCATACAAACCTTGTGACCAACAGAAATCTGTCAACAAAATTTATAGTGTAGATTCAGGGATTTGAACAAGATTTTTTAAATGTACCTGTTAACTACTGTGTTCAGTTATTTTAATAATTACTGCCATTGACAGAATTGCCTTTCAAACAAGTTTGGACAGCTCTGTAAAACTTCCTGTTTAAACTGTAAAGACTTGTAAAATCAGCTTTTTTAATGGAACAGTGCAGTGGTCATCACTTTTCACATGTCGACTACAGACGAAAGTGAAATCATTATGTAGGATTTTAAAAGAAAAGGAGGAATTGGCCATTCACTCCATCAAGCATATCCTACCATTGAATAAGACGATGGCTGATCTAATTATGGCCTTAACTCTGCTTACTTTTCCTGTCCCCGCCCCCGCCCCCGCCCCCGCCATAACCCTCAATTCCCTGGCTATGCAAAAATCTGTCAAACTCAACCTTGAATACATCGAATGTCCCTGCCGCTATTAAGCATTGCGGAATAGAATATCCAAAATCTAGCGGCTCTATGAGAGGAAAAAAACGGTACTCATCTCTATCTTAGATGAGACACACATTATTTTGAAACTGTACCCCCTTTTCTTAGATTCCAAAAGAGGAAACATCCTCTCAGGGTCTACACTGTCAAGCCCCTTCCAAATCTTATACACATAAATAACATCTCTTTCAATTCTTCGAAACTCTAATCAGTCTAGGCCCAGCCTTTCAAAGAGTCATACAGCACAGAAACAGACCCTTCAGTCTAACCGGTCCATGCCAATCATAATCCCAAACTAAACTAGTCCCACCTGCCTGCGCATGCCCCACATCCCTCCAAACATTTCTTATAGATGTACTTACCTAAATGTCTTTTTAATGTTGTAACTGTACCCACATCTATCACTTCCCCAGAAGTTCATTCCACACACTAATCACTGTGTAAAACAAAAATGCCCCTCATGTCTTTTTTACATCTTTCTCCTCTCATCTTAAATATATACCCCCTAGTCTTGAAATCTCCCACGCTGGAGAAAAGACACCTGCCATTTAACTTATCTATACCCCTCATGATTTTATAAACCTCAATAAGGTCATCCCTCAACCTCCTAAGGTTACCCCTCCTTTCCTCCCAAGACAAACCCCACACCTTAGGAATTAGCCAGGTGAACCCTTTGAACTGTTTCCAATGCAAGCATGTCTTACTGAAGGTAAAGTGAGCAAAACTGTAGACACCACTATCTGTGGTTAGAATCAAATAACCAGGCCAACTCATACGTTCAGTTTCAGCGTCTATGTCATTATGACAACAGCATCTATAAATTCACTTGAAAACTGAATAAACATTGTAAAGGAGAAGTAACAAAGCAGTTACCAATGGGCCATATTTCAATTACACCAATTCTTACATCATTGTCATATATCAGGTTATGGATTAAAACAGTTTAAAATTCTTGGATCACAAACACAGTAAATTTCATAATTTAGTGTAAACGTCAGGCCAAAAGTAAAAATTAAGCTGCGCTAATCATTTTCCTGGAATATCAAGAGTATATCTGATCACAGTCATTCCCATTGTTCAAATCCAGATTTATCTCTACAAGCGAAGTCCTGAAGATGACCCTTGGAATCAGAATTCTGCATTTCTGATCTGAAAAATTCGGTTGCTCTGACTCATGAAGTGTGAAATTAAGAAAGGTCAGTGTGTGAAAACCGTGCAGCCTGAATGCAAGCAATTTCCACAATATTTTTCCTTTTGGTTAAATAGCATCCTAAAAAATACAGTCATGAATGTGTATGTCACAAATGATTCCACCCTTCCACTCAGCTCTTTCTGAGAAGTGATGAAATCCACAAGCTGAGCTTGTTATCGTTCTGTCCCCAAATTCAATGCCTGGATGGAAACTGGGATGTCACGTTGTTACAATTAGATCTCTTGTTGTCTGACAATGAATTTCAAAACCTAAAGAGAGCTCTCCTGCCTTCTTGAGCCTGACACAAAACCATCCTGCTTATAGATGGGGCACCATCAGACCACTTATTATTGGAGAAGTCAGCTTCTTTCCTAGTGTGACTCCACACTACAATCTACCATTAAGTTCAACAGAAAGACTGCAATAGAATACCTGAAGTCTAGGTGCCTTTCAGGGACTGATGAGTGCACTTTGATTTATGTTTTGATAGCATTCTGAATGAAAACGCAAGTAAAACCAAAACGATCTCTCTCACAGGAGTGCTGCCAGTGGAGAGGATCGGATAATCACATTCTACTTCAAAGGTATATTTGAGTATTTTGTTAGCAATGTGATTTTGCATGTAAGGATCAGGGGAATCATATCCAGTGCAGTCTGTGTGACAAGCAAACTGCTATTTACTGAGGTGTCAGGGTGCAACGTGTGGTTTCCATTCCTGTGTGGTAACAGCTACTACTAAAGGCTGTCAAAAAATATTCTAGAAGTGCTGGCATAAAATTTGGATTTTTATTTTCGAACACTGCACCTTACCCTGGGAAGTATACTGTTGACCAAACCATACTGATGGAGGAAGTGCAAGATTTCAGGTTTTTAATAATCTCAGAGCAGAACCCAAGGTGTGCATGTCATTTAATACCGTCTGCCTACCTGCTTCA
Organism: Rhincodon typus; assembly: GCF_021869965.1. Classification (NCBI taxonomy): domain Eukaryota; kingdom Metazoa; phylum Chordata; class Chondrichthyes; order Orectolobiformes; family Rhincodontidae; genus Rhincodon; species Rhincodon typus. The sequence goes on from NC_063355.1 coordinate 26,637,498, forward strand.
AATAGAAAGCTACTCTAGAAAGTGGCTTGTCACAGCTAGCACGGCGAGAAGAGATTGGAAGGATTCGTTCTGAAGGACTTCAATTCCTGGCTTTCTAACTGCACCGAACCCCCTCACAGTGCCCAGATATCTCGCACTATCTGGCGGTTGGAAGGGATTCGTGTTCCGCAGCCTTGGCTGAATAATGCAGTGCCTCTGCGCCGGACCGCTCCGACACCCAGCCAGTGGCCCCGGCTGCACTCTCTCGATTCATTTACCCTCCATCTCCCCCCAGAATCGGGAGGGGGAGGGGGAAATCCCAGCCGCTCCCAACACAACTCCCTCCTCCTCAAAACCCCCTCCGTTTTACAGGCGGGAAATTCCTCAGAGAGCGCTCAATGGCCAAACCTCATCTCAGTACAAAAAGAGAGAGAAAGAGAAATACCATTCAGCCGCTGTCAGGTTGGGGTCTGCACCTTTGGGACAAACAAATGGGAATGGGAATGGGAATGGGGGCCGGGCGCTGCAGAAAGCTCCAACATCAGCGCTGGGCTAGAGGGGGCCAAGAGAGCAAACGGCACAGCATTTGGCGCGGGGTGGGGGGGGGGGGAGCGGATGTTAATTATTATTTTTATTTCTGCCGTACCGGTGACATCAGTCATCCCGATCCAGATGGAGAATGTCAGGAATATGGGAAGGCTCCGGGAAGATTGGGAGGTGGGAGTGGGGGGTGTGCAGGGAGAGACACGGTCCACATGGGAGCAGCTTGGGAGGGGAGGGGGGTTGTGAAGAAGAAGAAGCCACATTGAGATCATTGCAAACCCCCTGCTCCTGGGTCATCTCCACCGTGCCCTGGCAAAACGCTGAATGAAAACCATTTCCCTCTGAAAACAATTCCATGTTTTTCTTTGTCTGTGTGGGGGTCTCACATTGATTAGAACAGTCACTGGCGGGGGGGGGGGGTTGTTACAGGAAGTAGGTGTGGTTCTTCCTATTTTTCCTTTATATTTATCTTCACATATTCTTTATTATAGTGGGGTTGGGGCGGGTATTAGGATTTGGGCTGGCCAGGAATCTCCAGGTTGTGGGGAAAGTGCCACTTACCCGTGTCCTGCCGGAACTGATGCATAGACTGCAGGTCGATGATATAAGGGGAGAGCTGAGCCTCCGCCTGGCCGAGCACCACGCTCCCTCTGGCATTGCACTTGACGATGTTCTCGATGTGGTGACACACTCCAGCGCTGTACGGTCTCCAGCGGCCGTGCTCGTTCAACCATTCCCACACCACCACCCGGGCGAAATTCTGCGGTGGGAAGCCCAGACCGAAGCCGCTCGCCGGCAGCATCGCTGGGGTCGCGGCGGCGGGTCGAGCCATTTGCTGAGGGAGTGGGGGAGTTTGAGTTGCTGAGCCCCTCTCTCTCTTTTCCCCACCCGCCCCAACCTCTGTCCTCTCCCTGCGGGGCAGCGAAGGTGTCAGCTCACTGAGCCCCGCTAGGTTACCCTTCCCTCTATCTGTCCTGTCTCTCTCTCAGGTGTGAATACAGCCTTTTCCCCCAGCAGCGGCCAAAGGTGTGAGAGAGAGAGCCTGTCTGCCTGTCCCGGATCACAGTCCCACCTCCATCCCTACTGTCCCCTCCCCTAGAGCCTTGTGAGCGGCCAGCGACGTGCCGAGGGTGGGACCCCGGCTCCAAACTGATTGGCAACGAGCGCCGCTGCCACAACCAAACACACACACAGAAAAAAAGGACAGCGAGAGGCGGAGAGAAAACGATTTTTCTTTCTCCCTCTGTCTTAGACACACACACAGAGTCAGCTAACCCGGCCTGCATTCAAAAGAGCAACAAGACACACCGCATATCAGTAATAGCCTCACGTAGCAAAGGCATTCGCTGCAGCTTGTGAGAGAGAGACAGACAGACAGAGAGCCCCCAGTGACAGCACCGCCTGGGCTTGCGAGAGGATGAGCCGTCAAATAAATCGGTCATCTTTAGACAGGAAACGTTAGCTTGCTGTCTGTCCGTGGATGCTGTCTGATCCGCTGTGATCTTCCAGCATTTGGCGTTTTCAGCCAAGATCCGAGTGGGGTGGGGGGTCCCACAGCCCCCCACTTCTGCATGGAAGCGGAGTGCACCCCTCTGCCCTGACTGAGCAGTTTTTCCTCTGCCTCCGCACTTACTTCTTCAACCGTGAGCCTAACCCTCCCTCTACTGACCCCTTCTCCCGCCTCCAACACACCCCCTCCTCCTGGATACCACTCCAAGGCCTCCTACCCTCCCTCGACCTCTTCATCTCCAACTGCCTTCCTGACATCAATCGCCTCAACATCTCCACCCCTCTCAACCACTCCAACCTCTCCCCCGCAGAACGTGCAGCCCTCCGCTCCAATCCCAACCTCACCATAAAACCTGCGGACAAGGGACGTGCAGTTGTAGTTTGGCGCACTGACATCTACATCGCCGAAGCCAGACACCAACTCTCCGACACCTCCTCCTACCGACCCCTTGATCATGACCCCACCCCCTGACAACCAAACCATCATCTCCCAAACCATCCACAACCTTATCACTTCAGGTGACCTCCCACCCACAGCCTTCAACCTCATCATTCTCCAACCCCGCACCGCCCGCTTCTATCTCCTTCCCAAAATCCACAAACCTGACTGCCCTGGTCAACCCATTGTCTCCGCCTGCTCCTGCCCCACCAAACTTATCTCCACCTATCTGGACTCCACTTTCTCCCCCTTGGTCCAGGAACTGCCTACCTACGTCTGTGACACCACTCATGCCCTCCACCTCCTCCAGAACTTCCAATTCCCCGGTCCCCAACACCTCATCTTTACCATGGACATCCAGTCCCTATACACCTGCATTCCCCATGCAGATGGCCTAAAGGCCCTCCGCTTCTTCCTGTCCCACAGGCCCCACCAGTCCCCCTCCACTGACACCCTCATCTGCTTAGCCGAACTCGTCCTCACCCTCAACAACTTCTCTTTCAATTCCTCCCACTTCCTACAGACAAAGGGGGTGGCCATGGTTACCCGCATGGGCCCAAGCTATGCCTGCCTCTTTGTAGGTTACATGGAACAATCCCTCTTCCGTACCTACACTGGCCCTAAACCCCACCTCTTCCTCCGTTACATTGATGACTGTATCGGCGCCGCCTCATGCTCCCACGAGGAGCTCAAACAGTTCATCCACTTCACCAACACCTTTCACCCCAACCTTAAGTTCACCTGGACCATCTCTAATACCTCTCTCTCCTTCCTGGACCTCTCTGTCTCCATCTCTGGCAACACCTAGAAACCGATATCCATTTCAAGCCCACCGACTCCCACAGCTACCTAGAATACACCTCCTCCCACCCACCTTCCTGCAAAAATGCCATCCCCTATTCCCAATTCCTTCGCCTCCACCGTATCTGCTCCCAGGATGAGGCATTCCACTCCCGTACATCTCAGATGTCCTCGTTTTTCAAGGACCGCAACTTCCCACCCTCAGTGGTCGAGAACGCCCTTGACCGTGTCTCCCACATTTCCCGCAACTCATCCCTCACACCCCCTCCCTGCAATAACAACCAAAACAGAATCCCCCTCATCCTCACGTACCACCCCACCAACATCCGGATCCAACGCATCATCCTCCGACACTTCCGCCATCTGCAATCCGACCCCACCACCAAAGACATCTTTCCCTCCCCACCCTTATCTGCCTTCCGGAGGGACCACTTTCTCCGTGACTCCCTTGTCCGCTCCACACTCCCCTCCAGCCCCACCAGACCAGGCACTTTTCCCTGCAATCGCAGGAAGTGCTACACCTGCCCCTACACCTCCCCCCTCACACCCATCCCAGGCCCCAAGAAGACTCTCCACATCAAGCAGATGTTCACCTGCACATCTGCCAATGTTGTATACTGCATCCGCCGTTCCCGTTGTGGCCTCTTCTACATCGGGGAAACCAAGCGGAGGCTTGGGGACCGCTTTGCAGAAACCTATGCTCGGTTCGCACTAAACAACTGCACCTCCCAGTTGCAAACAATTTCAACTCCCCCTCCCATTCCTCAGACGACATATCCATCCAGGGCCTCCTGCAGTGCCACAACGATGCCACCCGAAGGTTGCAGGAACAGCAACTCATATTCCACATGGGAACCCTGCGGCCCAATGGTATCAATGTGGATTTCACAAGCTTCAAAATCTCCCCTCCCCCTACCGCATCCCAAAACCAGCCCAGCTCGTCCCCGCTACACCTAACCTGTTCTTCCTCCCACCTATCCCTCCTCCCACCTCAAGCCGCACCTCCATCTCCTACCTACTAACCTCATCCCGCCCCTTGACCTGTCCGTCCTCCCTGGACTGACCTATCTCCTCCCTACCTCCCCACCTACACTCACCTTTACTGGCTCCATCCCCGCCTCTTTGACCGGTCTGTCTCCTCTCCACCTATCTTCTTCTCTATCCATCTTCTATCCGCCTCCCCCTCTCTCCCTATTTATTTCAGAACCCCCTTCCCGTCCCCCATTTCTGAAGAAGGATCTAGGCCCAAAACGTCAGCCTTCCTGCTCCTCTGATGCTGCTTGGCCTGCTGTGTTCATCCAGCTCTACACCTTGTTATCTCTGACTGACGACCACACCCGGCCATCCAACACTGCACCAGGATTGAAAGTTCATTCACGGGAGGACTGCAGGAGATTTACAGAGACAGGGAGGGGCAAGGGAGTGAAAGGATTTATCTTACCCCAGGGTCTATGATTAGCTGGCTCTCTCTCATGCTTATTCACACGTTAGGCAAAACCAAACAAAGTATAACGGAAAATATTGTAGTTAATATATATATCCTTTTGTGTTCGGGGGGCACGTATCAACAAGGGGTGCTGTAAGCTACTGAATTCCCTCTGATATCACTGAGTAGAAATGTCAGGTAAATAACATGGACAGCCAGAACTAGGCCATTCAGTTCCTTCTTATATCACTGAGTAGAAATGTCAGGTAAATAACATGGGCAGCCAGAACTAGGCCATTCAATTCAATTGATGCATACTGTTTCTTATCAGAAACAAAGCCAGAAATTGCTGCAAAAGCAGCATCCATGGAGAAGGGTCTGAGAAAGGGTCGCTCCAGCCAAAACGTTAACTCTGATTTCTCTCCACAGATGCTGCCGGACCTGCTGAGCTTTTCCAGCAATTTCTGACTTTGTTTCTGATTTACAGCATCTGCAGTTCTTTCGGTTTTTATTTGATGTTTCTTATCGTTTGTTTATAAGAATGAAAATGAGTGAGTACAAACTTGATAGAATTTAATAATTAAACTTAATCTAAGAAGTAAGAATCTAAAATTGAGAATGATGAAAATGTTTAAGTGCGTAGAGTTTTACAACACAGAAAGATGCCCTTTGGCCCATCTTGTCCCCACAGGTCATCAAACATCTACATTTTCCAGTACTTGGCCCATAACCTTGAATGCTTCAAGTGTTCACTAAAATACTTGTTAAATGTTGCGATGGTGCCACCTCTGCCGCCCTTTCATTCAATGAATTCTTTCTGTTAAATGTATGCCCCACCCCTCCCCTCCCCCACCTCCCCTCCCCTTCTCTCTGCTAATGGGAAAAGTATCTACTTCTCTACCTTTTCAATGTCCCTCATCATTTTGTAGACCTCATTTAGGCCCCACCTCAGCCTTTCTCTGCTCTAAGGCAAATGACCTCAGCCTATCTAGTCTCTCCATTACTGGAAGCACCAGCCCCAGCAACATCCTGGTGAATCCTGGTGAGGAAGAATGTATCCATGCACTTGCCTGTCTTTTTTATTTAAAAATCTTGAATCATACACCTCCCTTGAAATACATTTGCTAAGTCATTTCTAATTGAAGACAATGTCATCTTGTTGATCTTGCTTGAACCCTTGCTAATATCGGCCTAATTGTTTTCAATGCTATTGTGACAGATTATACATCTTCTTCATTTTGACAGTCATGTGTGCCAAAGTATGCAGGGTATCCAGAACGTGTTGAAATTGCAGTGGATGAACAGGAGAACTCTTGCTAAAATTCACCATCTTTGTGTCTGTGGTTACCAGATATGTCTTTATGGACTTCAGTTGAATTAATAGGGTATCCTGATAGCAAAAGGAACTGTGCATTAAGATTACTGCAGGGACTTGCAAAACATTAAGAGCTGTCAGCCTTGCTGGCAGCTTTATGGTCTATTTAAGTTGTGTCCAACAGCGAACCCTTCAGTTCCATTATCTTACCCTCTCCATAATGTTTGAAGTATCCTTTTCATCATCTGGAATGGTTTCTGTGTGTTGCACTCTGCAGTTCAGTTTTGTTCTGCACATTTACCCACAACGAAAAGAGTTACTTACTAAAAAGAAATTATTTGTAATTCATTTGGAATTTCAAGCGGAAAGCTGTTTAATCCCATTCAACAGCATTCAGACACTTAAAATGTTGTAAATTCGTTTTTTGTTTTAGAACTGGACTTTACATCAAAACTTTGAAAGCAATTTACCAGGCTGATTCTGGGGATGGTGAGACCGTCGTATGAGGAGAGATTGACTGGCTTAGGATTGTTTTTGCTGGAGTTCAGGCGAATGAGGGGGTTTCCACTGAGACTTATAAAATTCTAACAGGACGAGACAGGGTAGATGCTGAAGACCCTTTCTGAAGAAGATTCCCAACCCGAAACATCAACTTTCCTGCTCCTCTGATGCTGCCTGGCCTGCTATGTTCCTCCAGCTCTATACTGTGTTGTACTAGACAGCGTGGATGCAGGGAGGATTTTCCCAATGGTGAGTATGTCCAGAACCAGGGGTCACAGTCTGAGGATTCAGGTTAGACCATTTAGGACAGAGATGAGGAGATATTTCTTCACACAAAGAGTGGTGAGCTTGTGGAATTCATTACCACAGGAAGCAGTTGATGCCAAAACATTATATGTTTTCAAGAGGCAGCTAGATGTAGCACTTGGGGGGAATGGGATCAAAGGTTATGGGGAGAATGCAGGATTAGGCTATTGAGTTGGATGATCAGCCATGATTGTGATGAATGGTGGAGCAGGCTTGAAGGGCCGAATGGCCTCCTCCTGCTCCAATCTTCTATGTTTCTATGTTTCAATTGACAATTATTATTATGCAATTAATACCATTTATTGCAAGATTGTGCTAGAAAACATCAAGGAAACCAGCCAGTCTTTTCCATTAAAAGTTGAGGAAAGAATGTTGGCAGGGATACCCAGAGAACCCACTGCTGTTTTGATACTAATCTTTACCTGAACAGATGATTTAAACCTCCCTAGAAAAAAAACTCACACTTATAACATCACATTGTGTCTCACTACTGCCACATGTGTCAAAAGGCATTATAAGATCAAAGTCCACAACCTTCTGACCAGAAATTGAAAGAGCTACCAACTGAATGAATTTGATGCATAAACAATCTAATTAATACTTAACAATGCTGGAGATATTGGATCAATAGTCCTGAAATAGTGCTAGGAACATTTACTTTATAAGGAACCAAGGCACAGAACTCCATATGATCTTCTATTTACCTGTTAATGTTGAGAAAGTCACCAGCAATTTCTTAATATGGCTTCTATCACATGGGAAAGCCATTGTGTTTAGTGATGTTGCTGTTATCAACTTTATTTGACAGGTTTAATAAACAAATAATGCCTGAGAAATGAAAAATGTTGTAGATGAAATGGGATAAAGTTACTTGAGTTAAGCAACAAGGTAATATACTAAGTGAGGAATCTCCATCATACGTTGTATAATCCTGCTAAAGAAATGCTTCAGAAAGGGTCAGAGCACTGTGCAGAATTACTAAAACACCGTTTCATCTTCCAACACCTCTGTTCAAACCTAACCAATGTCCAACAGGAAAACAATATCTTTTCTTCCAGCTCATATGTGATTTAAAATGGGCTTGGACAGTTACAACCTATGTCCTAGTGAATACAGACAAAAATACAGTGGGTGCTAGAAATCTGAAACAAACACAGAGAACACAAGAGAAACTCAACAGGTCCAGCAGCACCTGTGAAGAGAGAAACAGAATTAATGTTTTGAATACAGTATAACTTTATGAGTTACAAGTTCTGAAGAAGTCAGACTGGACTTGAAATGTTAAGTCTGTTTCTTTCTCCACAGATGCTTCCAACCTGTTGAGTTTCTCCAGCATTCTCTGCGTTTGTTTATGTCCTAACAAATGTGAGATTGCAGCACAAAGTGCTCAAAGTTTAGCACAAGCAGGGATGAAATTGGAAAAATGTTGTAAATCCCTTCTTGATTTTGAGTACATACAGGCAGCTGATGGTCAGCATGTTGACCCATGTATAAGTTTGCCAGTGATTCACACAAAAATAATGCCTTTCTGTTATTGATGGCAATTGGCAATATGAACTGATCCTATCGTTTGGACAGTAAATCTGAAGCCTGTCAAAGCCAATAGATAGATATTGCTTTTTGCATTATTGTTCACACATGAATGTGAAGCCCAATATTCGGATGAGCATACAAATCAGAAGTACATTATCTAGCCATTTAGTAGGAGGTTAGTTAGCTCAGTTCACTAGCTGGATGATTTGCAATGCAAAGTGATACCACCAGTGTGGGTTCACTTCCTACACAATACTTGCATTCTAACATTTTGTAATTCGTTTACTAGGATATCCAGATCTCTCTGTACCACAGAATTCTGTAGTCTTCCTCCATTTAAATAATGTGCCAGTTTTTTATTCTTCCAAGGTGGACAGGTTCACATTTTACCTGCCAGAGTTTTGCCCATTCACTTAACCTTTACATTCACTTAACCTGTTGCAGACTTCTCATGTCTTCTTTGTTATGTAGCAACCTTTGACATGCCACCTTTTGCAAATGCCTTTTGGAAATTCAAGTACACTACATTTACATATTTCCCTTTCTCTATGTTTCCTGTTACTTTCTCATTTAGTAAAGTTTGATAAACTGATAACATCTAAAAGTCACCATAACCATGTGTTTATTTCATGTTCATCTTCAAGCTGTTGAAACATAAGGCTGGTATTCACTCAAACAAAAGGCCGGGAATTAGAAATCTAAGAGCCAAAGTAGGCAGCAAACTGTCCAGCAGCTCAAAATAGAAAGACCTGGAGCTTTGATTCCAAGCCATCATTTATATTCTCTGACTGTGATTCTGACTCAAAGCCAGCTTGAATGGCCTCAGTACCTCTGACCTCGTGATTATTAGAGTGATCGATGCTAAAGATGACAAAGGCATGAAAGAGGGTTTCAGCAACAGACAGCCTAATGTAGCATGGACTCAGGAAACATTATGTGAATTGAAATAGTTTTTGCAGTGGAAAGGATATGTATGGGATACTCAACTTGGAGTTGGACTGAATACTGTACTCACTGTTTCTTCCATGGACACACTCAAAATGCCCTTCAGGTGTCTGATAACTGAAAATTTGGTAAAGTAACCATTGACAAAGAGAAAATTGTAGTAAATGGTGAATAAATTAGTTCTGATTTTAGAGCAAGGAACGAACAGAATCTCATGAGGATGTAGTTCTTTGAGTTGCTGTCGTTGCAGAGTCTGGCACCTTGCACATCCTCACTGTTTTCTTGATGTCATTGTCTGGCCCATACACTGTATCCCATGCTAGATGTCTTGTTTGCCCTATGCCTATATGTTCATTATGTAACTGTACAATCACTTGTTTCCCTTTAACAATTACACCCTCTTGGGAAACTGAGTTCATCGCTATATGGCCAATGGAATCTGAAAGTGTCTGGCACCTCTTGTATGTGTCGGGCATCTGTCTGTGATCTTTCCAGGGTACCTACAACTGTGGATTCAGTTATTTCTTCCTAGCATTAATTGCATTCATGCTGACCAAAGTCCACCAGATCCATTTTAAGCATTTGTTCTACTTCAGTGTCTGTGCTGTCTACTTGTCGAGGGGAATTTCTGCATTTTTATTTGGATTTGATAATCCCCTCTCTCCAAGGTAATCACTTTAGTACCAGGCTTGTAGCAGACATCACATTTTCCTGTATATTTACCAGAAGTCATTGTAGTCTAGGTGTTTCATTTGTTAATGGTTTGCACCAAACTATTTCCCATGGTGTGTGATCAGTTTCCACAGTGTACTGCTCACTGAGCAAATATGGTACAGTTACAACATTTAAAAGGCATCTGTATGGGTATATGAATAGGAAAGGTTTAGAGGGAAATGGGCCAAATGCTGGCAAATGGGACTAGATTAATTGAGGATATCTGGTTGGCATGGATGAGTTGGATTGAAGGGTCTGTTTCCATGCTGCACATCTCCGTGACTCTATAACTCTGAAATACTGTTACATCAAATACTCAAACAAGTGTTTCAAGCTCAATATTGGAATAATTAGACTGCACTTGCAATAGACTTTTGGATCCAAATGCAACTGATTTATTGTCTTGTCTAATGCACATCCTGAACCTTTCCTGAGCTGCATCAACTTCCTGGATTGCCTTATTCTTAGGTCACAGTAAGATACATATTTCTGCTGATGTTGCTTGTTTGAGTGATTCAAACATGTGATAATGGTCTTCCTGCAGTACATTTGGTATGTCTTCCCTTAAGAGCTAAATAATGCTAGTCTATTGCAAAGCTTTAGCACAGAGACAGCTAGGAAGTTAAAAAAAACCCTGAGAAATCCCTGCACGTCTTCTTTGCTCAGATGAGTAGGCACGTGTCGTACGTGTTCCACTCTTGGGACAGATTCTATAATCTGAATAAAAAGGGTGAAAAAAGTTGATCTGACCTTTCATACTTGGCACTTCCTGCTGTGGAAGACAAGTTCTTCACAACAAGCTGTTGCCATCGATGAGTGTAAAATTCAGTTGTGCACTTCTTCGGTTTTGTGATCCCCACAATATTATCATCAATACAGGCAGATCCAGGAACATTGAATATCATTCTGTCCATGTTCCACAGGAACATATCTTGGTTGACAGTGACACTGAGAGGTAATCTCTAGAAGCAATATCTTCCAAATGATTTTCTGAAAGTAGTGATCTCTTGAGATTCCTGTACCAAGCAAACTGACCAATATCAGTGTATGACATCTAGCTTTGATTCAGTTCCTCCAAAGATAAAATTTTTGTGGGCATTTCTTTAGAGAACATTTCGATGTCTTGAGTCTAGTCATACCCTGATCATGTCATCTTTCCCTAGCATGCGCAGATTAGAATTGCACCATGTTGTATGTTGATGTATACAATGTCATTAAGTTCATATCACCTAGCTCACTCTTCATCTTTTTTTGAATTTGAACACTGCACTTTCAGCCTGGAAAGTGATTAAACTTAACAAACTATAATTTTTGGTTAAATGCTAAAAGCAAACAAGACAAGATTTTTTAATGGAGTTGACTGTGCAAGCTGTGTACATGGATGCAGAATGGAGACAGTCTCTAGTGAAAGAGATTCATCCTACAGCCTTCTACAGATTCTGAGAAGTTTGTTCTGCTATGACCGGAGAGAAGAAGAATTACTGAAGTAGGTGTACTGCTAATGGAGGATTTAAGAACCCTCTGACAATTGCAGAAAACACCTGCAGATGTTCATTCGAAGTTATTACTCAGTAATACAGGGATATGGAAATGCATTAGAAACTGGGAGCAACTGTGGACTGCTTGGTATATGGTTGATAATTCAGTCAAGGTAGTGATGGGTGTTAAGTAGAGAAGGGGAAAGTTCTTCTCTGTAGTTTAAAACTTAAGTTGGCCATAAAAAGAAAACGGTGATTTGTCAATTGTGGAATTAGTGATTTGTTACAGTAAAATGATTAAAATGTGAAATCTTGATGTGTCATCTTTTCAGCTATTAAGTAGAAATTCAACTGTTTTGAAAAATTACTGGTCTTTACATAGATCATAATAGTTATAGATAACTTTATATGGTAGATTATAATAGTTATAGATAACTTATATATGCTGTAACTATTTATGACTTGATCTAGATCCTTGCTTTTGGCACTTGATCTCCAGAGCAATATTTTAGAATTTAAGGAACAGCCATATATTAAACATAAAACAAACAGGCATTCCTCATCCCCAGAAACCAGATGGAATTGTCATTTAGATCTTAGCTTCCAGAAATATCTCAGCAACCACATTGAATGTATACAGGATAACAGGTGGCTGTCAGTGAGTTAGAAGGATTTAATTAAACTGAATGTTTTAAATGATGCCATAAATAGCTGGGAAAATATTGGCCTGCATACTGCTCTGAACCTGGCTCCCTTTGTAAAATTGCTTGAAGATGCTTCAACTTCACAAGGTACTATTTAAAAGCAAGTATTATTATAATACATATAATTTATATGTTATTATCAGCCTGTTTTGGTGGTAGCTTTCTTGCTTCTGCATCAAAAAGCTGTGGATTCAGATCTCTTGCTGGACATCAGCTTTTAATCTAGGCATTATGGTGAAATACTGAAGGAATGTTCATCATTAGAGATGCGACCCTTTCGGCAAGATGTCACACTGTGGCACTCTCTGTTTGTTATGGAATGTAGAAGATAGTGCAAGCTTAGGAAAAAAAGTACATGGCATTTTCTGTCATCCCTAGCCAATATTCTTCCTGGAAGCAATCCTACCAAAATAAATAATCGGTCCATTTATTTCTTATGCTGCCTCTGGAGATTTTCTGTTTACAAATTGACTGCCAAATTTATCTGTGTAAAAACAATAAATACCTTTTAAAAGTAATGAATTTGCTGTGAAGCACACATTCTCATCAATTTATACTTGTTATTTGAATGTTGAACATTGTATCTATACCTCTCTATCAATGCAAAATGATATTGAGATTACATCATGGCAATCATGTAATCATCACTCAACACTCCCAAACACGTTAAATGTAATTGCTGTGAGACCTTTTTGTAATCTTTTATTGTTTGATGGTGCACTTGGGATGAGAGAGAATGGAAACCCTGTTCCCTTCCCTTAAAACCAGCATGTTTTTGAAAAGGAAAGGATGTGTGTCTTAACCCCTGCATCTGTGAATAATTGCAGCAGCAAGTGTTCCACAAGTTTAAACAAAGATTGGATTGGATTATTTATTTCACACATTCTAATGCTACATCATTCACATACTTAAGAAAAACGCAGTTAGAGAAGAGTGGACGTTTACAAATTATCAACAAAAGAATTCTTCATAATTCATGTGATTGGATCAATTTAAAATTCATGGTGCGTGCTGGTGAAGGAGAGGTTGCTCACTCCTGAACTGTAGTTGGGGTGGATTCGATGGCCTGTTCCAACCAATTGCATAAGGGAATCAGCACTCCTCTTTTCGACCTTCTCAGTTGGCCACCACAAAGCTTTAATGATCTTTTTAGCATTCAGCTACAGCTACATTAAGGAGCCAATTAAAAGGCTTTCCTGAGTGAAAGAAATAAATTTTATAATTTACTAACATGTAAACATACAAATTAAGAGCAAGAGTAGGCTATTCAGATCCATGAGCCTAGTCTGCCATCCAATGATTTTTCCACATTCCTGTCTACCCCAATTATATTTAACCCCCTTGATCATTAAGAATCTATCTACTTTGCCTTATAAAGGAAAAAGGACTCTGTTTCCACCATCCATTCAGGAAGAGATGGACTGACGACCCTCTGTGAAAATAAAATTCTCCTTATCTCTGTTTGAGTAGGCGACCCCCTTATTTTTAAACAGTGACACTTACTTCTCGTAACTTCTGCAAGAGGAAATATCTTTTCCCCATGGATCTTGTGAAGGCCTCTTACGATCTTATATATTCTAATTAAGTTGCCACTTACTCTTCTAAACTCCAGCAGATATAAGCCTAACTTGTTCCAGTTTGCCTCAGAAGACAATTCACCCATTCCAGGTATTTATTAGTTGAGTACACCTTCTGTGAACTGCTCCTAATTCATGTACATCCTTCCCTAAGCAAGGAGACTAATACTGTACACAGTAGTAGAGATACAGTCTCACCAATGCCCACCATAACTGAAGAATAATCACACTACTTATGTACTTAATACCCTTTACAATAAATAATTAAGTCCATTATATTTTCTAATTACTTGCTGAACTTTAGTGATTCATGCACAAAGGCACAAAGATCCTTCTGTATCTCAGAGCTTTGCAATCTCTCACTATTTAGATAATATGTTGCTAATTTATTTTTTCTGCTAAAATGGACAATTTCACATGTTTTCATAATATACTCCATTTATCAAATCTTTGTCCACTCACTTAACATGTTCATATCCCTTTACAGGTTCCTTATGTCCTCTTTACCACTTACTTTCCTACCTACTCTTGAGTCATCAAGAAATTTGGCCCTTTCATCCAAGTCACTTACACAGACTGCAAAATGCTATGGAGCCAGCACTGATTTCAATGGCATGCTACTCATTATCTCTTACCAAGCAGAAAATTACCTATTTTTGCCTTCTCTCTGTATCTTGTTAGTGAACCTATCTTCTGTCCATGCCAGTATGTTACCCTCTATACCATGAGCTTTTGCTTTCCTCAATAATTTTTCATGTGGAACTTGTCAAATGCCTTCTGGAAATCTAAGTGCAGTACATCCACCAATTTACCTTTATCAACAGCACGTTACTTTATAAAATAACTTCAATAAATTGATTAAAAATGATTTCCCTTCACAAAATCATGTTGACTCTCGTTGAGTACCTTGAATTTTTCTAAATGCCCTGCTACATCATCTTTAAATTAGTTTTGGCATCTTCCCTATGACAGATGTTTGAGCTAACTTCCCTGTAGTTTCCTTCTTTCTGTCTCCCTCCCTTTCTGAATAAAGGAATTATATTTATTACTTTCCAAATAAAGGAACCACCACCAAATCTAGGAATTTGGGAAAACATGAAATCAACACATTAGATATCACACTAGACAGTTATAAAACCCTACGCTATCCATCAAGACCAAGGAACTGTCAGTTGTGGCTGAACAATTTGCTCAGCACCAATGTCAGGCAACTGCAACAATAACTTAGTGATTGTAATAATCTTGAGAAAAATAATAAGGACATCACATCATATAAACATAAGTACAAAGATAAAAAGGAATAGTGTCCAATACAAATAGGAAGATTAAAGACTATGTTGTCCTTAGCATGTCCTGGAGGTGTAAAATGTTCTCGACACTGCAGTTGGTTAGCTGTGTCTTGGATCACTAACAACTGTGGATCTTGCAAATGCCTTAGAGTTCTTGGTGTTTCTCCAATTTGTGTTGTCAGCAGTTCCTTTGTCCCTCAAGACAGAACTTCTTCCAGTTCTGCTGTTTCAAATCTATGTCCTTGGCTGTGTTAAAGGAATTGCTTGAAATATACCTAAGTCATGTATTATTTTTATTCATTCACAGGATGTGGGCATTGCTGGTCAGACCAGCATTTATTGCCTGGGGTCAGTTAAGAATGAACCACATTGCTGTGGGTTTGGAGTCACATGTAGACCAGACTAGGTAAGGATAGCCATTTCCTTCATTAGCAAACTAAATGGGTTTTACCAACAATTACGTCATGGTCATCATTCGATTCTTAATTACAGATGTTCAGTGAATTCAAATTTCACCATCTGCCTTGGTGGGATTCAAACACAGGTCCCCAGAACATTATCTGGGTCTCTGGATTAATAGTCTAGCGATAATACCACAAGATGTCACCTCCCCTTATTGTTTCCAAAATAAATAATTGCAGACAGGCCCTTTATCTCCAATATGGGAAATATATCATCCAGATAAAAATTAAAAATAGGAGATGTGAGTTTGTTCATGCCTGACTGGTTTCAGTCTCTTTTGATAAAAGCGTTGATTTCAGTTCAGATAATGTTGTTTATTCCTCATTGGTTTCCTGGGGTTTTACACAACTTGTGGTCACATGATCACTAAAGCCATTTTTAAGTCAATGTTTTTCCTTTTTAAGACTTTTTAATCAATCCATGAACGTCCCAGGCATTAAAACTCAGATAACAGAAAATGAAAATTGATAGTCTATGTTTCATCACTATCATGACAAGCCGAAGTTGAGTATTAATTTGTTGGAAGATGACTTTGAAGAAATAGATTTTCAGCAGGTCGCAAAGTTAGTTACTTGAGATCTTGTTACTAGGAGGGTGGTTTTCTGTACTTGGGGATTTGAAAAGATACAGGGTTGAATGTTTTTTATGATGTTGCAGCCTTTTCAAAGCACAGATGTTGCTGTCCATTTTGTAATTGTCTTGAAAGTTATATTTTATGTTTTTACGGACAGGTTTTGAATCCTCATTAAAATTGGTGACTAACATGAATACCTTACAGTGTCCCCTTTCCAAATCTGCTCTTGGGTTTCGTTAATTAGATGCCATTTGGGTCTTTGTGTGCAGACGTTTACCCTGGGGTCTGAGGCAATCACAATTACTGAAAAATAACTCATTCATTCAGGCTAGGAAATCTCTTCTGGATAGTCTCAGGATATGGATGTTATCTCTTCTTAATCTGGTGTGTGTCCTTTTGTCATTTTAAGACAGCATGGTGGCTTGAATCTACAGATCAAGCCAGATGACACTTTGTGGCCATTTTTTGTTGTATTGTAATGAACAGTTTTGCAGAAAAGTCAGTTCCAGAAGATTCCATACTGATTACAGTACATACTTTACAAGTCCTGAGAAGGAAATGCTTTTACTGGAATTAGGGATAATAGGTTGCACACAGGACACTGAGCTCACATTCAGATCAGCCATGATGTCACAGACTGGCAGAACAGGCTGAATGGCCCACTCCTGCTGTTATGTCTGATTTTCTAACATTACTGGGCATGATGTTTAGGCTAAACTCATAGTGGTCCACTTGCCATTCTTTTCTGTCATGAGGCTTTTTTTTAAAGTGAAAATAGACATGGTTTTCATGAATTTATGCTAAATTATGCTATTATGAAAATATATTTGGAGAAATACAACTGCACTTGGCATACTGGCTCACTTGCTGCCATTATGAGACATCTGCCTCTGCTGTAAGTACCTTCGTAGTCAACCATTAAATACATCACTTAAAACATGGTGCCAGAAACAGTGCAGCTGAAAATGATTGGACGTTCAGACCTGTAAGAGAGCTAATGATGAAAAGAATGGCATGCAAAAAGTAAAGAATAATCCATTGAATTAGTGGACAAGGTCAAAATTGCTATGCATTTTCATTCCCATCTGCTGTGGAAATGAAAGGAGTCATGAAGCAGAATTGGATTTTTTTTTTCTCTGCTCTTAGTGGCCACACTATGAAATGGCTGCAGAATTAATTAACAAACTTGAGAAAATAGGAATAGTGGACCCATTATCAGGAAAGAGTGCTGCAAGCTATTTTATAGCCTAGACATCACTGAGGAGCAGGAAGACCAGACTGAAGAGACTTTGAAGGCTTTGAAGATACAATTTGAACATTGCTCAAAACTGGCTAGTGTTCAACATCAGATTTCAGTGTCACAAGGAAACTGTTGTTCAATAAATTAGTGTACTGATGCATCAGGCTGAATTGTGTGAATTTGGACAACTGACAGATGATCTCATCAGAGATAGGTTTGTCTTAAGTATAGGGGATCCTGTAGCGAAAACATGCGTGCTGAGGGAGGAGAAAATTGCACTCAAGAAAGCTATTGAAATGTACAGGAAAAAACAAAAGAACTGCGGATGCTGTAAATCCGGAACAAAAACAAAGTTGCTGGAAAAGCTCAGCAGGTCTGGCAGCATCTGTGAAAGAAAAAACAGAGTTAACGTTTCAGGTCCGGTGACCCTTGCTCAGAACTGAGCAAGGGTCACCAGACTCAAAACGTTAACTCTGTTTTTCCCTTGACAGATGCTGCCAGACCTGCTGAGATTTTCCAGCAACTTTGTTTGTGAAATGTACAGAAGCTCTGAGGTTGTCAATCATTGGCCAGCAGAAATATTAAGGCCAGAGGACAGGATGTAAATAACATGAAAGAAATCACACTTAAAAAAAAGAGAAGCATGTTCAGGGTGGGGGGAGTGGGGGGACACTGCTCTACCTGCAAGATGATTCACTTTGTATCTAAATTTTTAATTAGAAATAAGCTAATCAACCAAAAATATAGCTACAGGAGAAATATCAGTCAGTGATTCTGATTAACCACGCAACAGATTGGTATCCTTAGATCTAAAGGTGATAAATGATTTGTGACTGCTAGAATGATAATTGCAGAAGGACAGCGTTAAGTTAAATGAAGTGTCAAATACACACTAGTGCTATGCGCAACAAGAGTTTCAGAGACCTGTGTGAATTCACTCAAGAGGTGACCAGAAAATGAACCCCCCAAATGTGAGGTTGAGGAGGAGTGATCCTTGTACCGAAACAACAAATGAATCTGAGAGTGCATTGCAATGAGTAGCACAAAAGTCTGGAGTTTCAGAAAGTAGCCATGAAACAAAATCCATTCACCTCAGCAGAAGCAAGTTTAAAGCCTCGACTAATAACCCGAAATATTTCAGAAGGAACCTGCAGTATTTCTCATTTCACTATGCCATTGACTCCCAAACAGATCCTAGAAAGTTACAAAGATGTTTTTACTGGTCTTTGGTGATTTCCTGATGACTATGATCTTGAAGTGGATGAGAACATGAGACAAATGCAGCAGGAAAGAAAAGAGACAAGTCATCTGGCATCAATGTAGGCACTAGAAACAACAACAGCATCCTCAGCCCTGTCAGCCTTTCAAAGTCCTCCTTACCAATATGTGGAGGCTAGTGCCAATTATTAGGAAAGCTGTCTCACAGACTAATCAAGCAAAAGCTTGACATCCTACCAAATCACACCTTACACCTAAAGTACCAGATAACACCATTGACCATCCCTAAGAGTGTCTTGTCCCATCAGCAGGACAGATCAAGCAGTGGTGCTGACACAATGCGATGTAGCTGAGAATGAGTCGTCATAGGAATTCTCAACATAGTCTCTGCAGTCCATGATGTCTCATGGCATCAGGTCAAACAAGATAAGGAAACTTCCTGATGATTACCTAGTCCTGCCAACAAGAACAAACAAGAAAGAAAATCATATATGACCTTATACTCACCAATCTGCCTGTCACAGATCCAACTATCCATGCCAATATTGGTGGGAGTGACCACCGCCTAGTCCTTCTTGAGACAATGTCCCAACTGCTCATTGAAGATGCCCTCTATCATTTTGTGTGGCACTACCACTGTGTTAAATGGGACAGACTTCGAAAAGATCTTGCAACTCTATACTAGGCATCCATGAGGTGCTGTGGGCTAACAGCAGCCCCAAAATTGCATTCCAACACAATCTGCAACCCCCAGCACTCTATCATTACCATCCAACCATGGGATCAACCCTAGTTGAGTGAAAAGTGCAGGAGAGCAGCCTGGTATACGTAAAAATGAGGTGTCAGCCTGGTGAAGCTATAAAACAGGACCACTTGCAATCAAAACAGCAGAAGCAGCAAGTGACTGTCAGGCCTAAGTGGTTTCGCTATAGACATTTCACATCTAAGCTCTGCAGTTCTACCACATCAGTTGTGAATGGTAATGGTCAATTAAAGAACTCACTGAGTGAGGAGGCACCACAAATGCCCCATTCTCAATGAAGGGGGAGCTCAACACATCAGTGTAAAAGATAAGGCTGAAGCATTTGCAAAAAACTTCAGTCAGAAGTGCTTAGTAGATAATTTATCTTTGCTTCCTACAGATATCAGCAACATCACAGATGCCAATTTTTGGCCATATCAATTCACGCCACATGATATCAAGAAATGGCTGGAGGCATCAGAAACTATTTGGGGCTATGGGCCCCAATAACATTCTAACAACAGTACTGAAGATGTGTGCTGCAGGACCTGCTGTGCCCATAGCCAAGCTGTTCTAGTGCAGTTACAACATTGGCTTGACAATGTGCAAATAGACCAGTTACTTCCTATATAAAAAAAAAGATAAATCCATCCCAACCAATTATCACCCCATTAGTCTACTCTCAATCATTACCAAAGTGACAGAAGATGTCATTAACAGTGCTATCCCACAGCACTTGGTTAGCAATAACCTGCTCACTGACATTCAGGTTGGGTTCCACCAGTGCCATTTGCTCCCAACATCACTGAAATCTTGTTTATAGCTGCAATGGCTACAACAGTAGCTCTGAGGCTAGAAATGCTATAATGAGTAACTCACCTCCTTACTCCCCAAAGCCTGTCTATAATATATGAGCCACAAGGCAGGAATGTGTTGGAACATTGCCTATTTGCTTGGATGAGTGCAGCTTCAACATAGCTCAACAAGCTTGACACAATCCAGGACAAAACAATCTGTTTGATTGGCACCACATCTACAAATGTTCACTTGAATGCACCAGTGACACTCATTTACAAATGCACTGCAGAGATTTACCTGGATTCCTAAGATTGCACTTCCCAAATCCATGACTCATAACATCTAGAAGGACAAGAGGGGGGAATGCATGGGAAGTTGGAGAAAGAAATAATCAAGAAAGTGACAACTCATACAAACTTGATTAGCAGCATGCTGGCAGTAAAATGATCTAGAAAACTGAGACTATGTATTGATCCAAGTATTTTTTAAAAAGCTGCAAAGAGCTCTAACTGCCTCATGCCAACCATTGAAGAAATTATAATACACCTTGCCAAAGCAAAGGACTTTACTACCCTCAATGAGAAGAATGGTTATTGGCAAGTGAAGCTGGATAAAAGCAACGGTGTTGTAATTATACTCTGGACAACATTCGGGAGACGCAGATGATTTCACATGCCATTTTGTATTTTCACTGCTCCAGAAGAGTACCAATGCTGACAGCACGAGATGGTCAGTGATCTTCCTGCATTGTTAGCCACTGTGGATGACCTTTAGTGCATGGATGTGGAGACACATGGAAGAAGCCAGGGCAAATCATGGACAGAAATGGGTGTGACTGCTTGAAAGAGCTCATCAGATGAACATGATGAACAAGAAAAAGATGCAATTAAAGATCCAAGAGATTAGGCACATTAGGTTACCTACTGACAGCAAAAGGACTTTGTGTGGATCCTGACAACTTGAAGGCTACAGCAGAGATCCATCAACCACTAGAAATGTAAACAGTGTGACAAGTTGTTGGATTTGTGAACAATTTATCAAAGCTCTTCATTAGTTTGTCATCAGGGTATGAACCTTTATGTAAGAGGGTGAAGTCACCATAGTCCTATCAGATCATAGGGCTACTTTCTCATACAGAGAGATAACTGGTGGTGATTTAACCCCAGGATCACCATGCCCCAGGTAGGGGAAGAGGTTCAGAAGGGTAGCCCTTTATAGTAACTTCAGCTGGCATGGGAATCGAACTCATGCTGTTACAGACCAGCCATCTACCCTGCTGGCACACTGATATGTAAATTCACTGCTAAGGATGTATAGTGGTATTGGGGCACAGACCATGAAGCAGTTTTCATGAGAATCAAACAATTAGTTATAATAATGCCCATGCTGAGTGTTGCAAAGTTGGGTAGAGTACTTGTGGATTGGAAGGCAGGAAGTTAGAATTTGGTGTTTGTAAAATGCTAAGGGGAAAGAATTGCATTGTCCCTTTAAAAGATTGTGTTTTTTCTACGCTTAGACGTTTAAACAAAATGTCTGTGAGCAGCTTGAAAGTACATAGAGAGTACCTGAATCGAAACATTTGTATCAAAAGGTCATACAGTTAGCAGGCCAAGCAGCAGTTCTATTTTATTACCAAGACAACAAATTTCGAATTTAGCTAAACAATTTGAACAAGGCACTTAGATACCAAAAACCAATTAATTTTAAACTGATGGCATTGACAAAATAGGACCAATCCTAGTGTAAGAAATTGATATGTCATCAAGGGTATAAAAGAAGAGGGCAGTTGAACAAAGACAGGAGAAATAACTGCCATCTGCCAGAGAGCAACTCTCAAGAGAGCATCACTGGTCCTCACAGTATCCTCTAAGTCTTAGAGAAGGCACCAGATAAATATCAAAGGTACCAACAGCACGACTAATTAATATTCTTGACAGAAGAATTGATGGAGAAGGCATAGAGCATTCTGGAAGACACATAACCTAGCTGTAATTTTGAGAGACTAATTTCTATTTTTTTTATTTTATATAAGTGGGATTTCTTTTTATTGGAATAGCATACTATTAGAATCTTGTGTTATTTGGGAATAGTTAGTAGTTAGAAGGGATTTATTCGGTTTGTTAATAGTTCAGTTAATTTGTTCACTGTTAGAATTAGATAAATAAATTGTTACTTGTTGGTTGTAAAGTGACCGTTAGGGATTTATTTTGTTTAATGACTAGAAGTTGCTGAAAGGCAGGTTACACCACTTTTCATACTCCTTTTTAACAGATGATAGGGCGAGGTGCTCCTCTTTGGGTGTTTCAATGTTAGTTCTCAGAGTGGGTGGGGGGTCAAACTCCGCTTTATAACATGAGATACTTTAGCATGATAGATGACATCATATTGCAGTGTGATGCTGATGTGACAGGGCCTGGAGCAAAGACAATCAGTTGTGACTGAATGATGCAATGTTCTGATTGACAAAGAGTGCCTGGCTATTGTCCTAGTTTGTGGGCATTTTCATCAATATATGTTTGAGAAAGATAAAATAACAATGGAGTCCAAAGAAAGACACTTCAAAGCATCTTCCTCAGAAAATTTCTATATGTTCCAAAATATCTGCGAGGAATGGTACTTAGTTTTCTGAGGTATCATATGGCTGTGAAATAGCAAGGGAAAGAGATGACATACTGCCAAGAACAACACTCCTTATAAAGAAACACATTTCTGAGACAGTGTGTGAAATCTTCCGGATTTCAATGAGAATTGACAGCTCAATCTGTTCTGTAAGTCATCAATATGGCAACAAATCTTTCTTAAATCATATGGACTGCACAAAAAGATGCAACTCTCAGAATGCTGCAGGAAATGGTGACAATAGGATGGCCTGAAAGCATGAAATGACATGCATTATTTTGCTAGTATTGAACATAGAGAGATGAAGTGATAGCCCAAGATGGCATCTTGCACGAAGGAAAGAGGCATTATTCTCGAGGAAATAAGAAAAGATGTGATGAAACATATCCATGAAAGCCTTCAAGGAATTAAGTCTAGTCTAAAAAAGGCAAAAAAAGAAGCATTGTACTGGCTAAATATGAGCAATGGGATTAAGAACCACAGTATTTAGTGCAGTGCTTACTAGGTTAAGCACTGAATACTAGGTTAAGCAAGCTGAACAGCTGCCTGGGAGCTTGACATCTCAGAAGCTTGAAGTAAACCTCTTCACTTACTCAGGAAATGATGATGTTTTCACCATGGGCTAGTATTCTGAGCACAGGAGTTAGATTGGCTGAAATAAACAAATGCCTGTGAGATTGTGGAATGTCTGAAAGCACATTTCTGTTGTTATTGCATTCCAGACATTGTGATGAGTGACAACGGCTGGCAATTCATGAATGAGGAATTCAGCCACCTCATAAAGAATTGGGGAATTCAACATCACATTTCATCTCCATACTATCCGAGTCAAATGGGAAGGCAGAAGCAGCAGTGAACGTTGTCTAAGGGATTATAAAGAAATTGACCAAATCCAGTACAGACCTGTACAAAGCAGTAATTGAATGGAGAAATACACCTTTTAAAAGCGTGGAAAGTAGTCCTGTCAAAAGCCTAATGTCATGCTTCATCCTAAATGCTCTTCCGATTGAGAAAAATAAACTATGAAAATCAAAAGTACGAACAATTGTGAATGGCAAAATCAAGATGAAATAACAGTAAGTCAAATTTCAGTTTGATAAAACTGCCAAGTCATTGCCAGAGGAAAGCATTGGAGAATCAGTGAGATTGAAAATGTTCAACATTCTCAACGAAAGTTCGCCCATGGAACAATTTGGGATCTGCATATAACAGTTATCATTTTGATCGTGTAGGGTGAACATGATGGGTCAGGGCTATTGTCTCAGTCGCAGGTATCTACATTCAACCAGAGAAGATGTCCCCTCACTTCAGGCCGCTGATCAGGAAGAAGTGATTGCACCACCTGCACAGAGTACAGAAATGCCATCAATCCTGGAGTTCCACGTTCCCCACGCAAAGTAAAGGATCAGTTTCTGCGGGATCAGCACTCACCATAGGAACAATACACCCTGGAGAAGGAACATCACCCTAGGAATGAGAAACAGCCAACAGTGACACGCATGCATACTATTGGGAGATTTGCACAAATTCAAGATTATGTATCCAATGTATGTGCAGAGACTGACAAAAGTGGAACAGGCCAAAGTTGTGTAGCTCAATGACAATTCTTTTTTGTGACCATGTATATTGGGTAACTTGTAAGAGCAAAAGGTAGTGCATGCAAATTCTTTTTGTTTTTTTTTTGAAAATGGGGACGTTTGGACAATTGTAATTGTGCTAAGTATACTACTGTGCTCCTATGATTTCAATCTCTGCTGTATGCACCTGTTTATTTAATCCGTGACAATAATTAAAATTCATCAATCAAATAAAATATAAACACCATTTTTACAACCTGCTCAGTGCAGTGCCTGCCAAGCTTTACTCAGTAGATGGTTTTAGTCCAGAAACAGAATGAAGTAAAGAAATTACTGTGTAGAACCAGGAGGAGCAGGACCAGACAACAATAGTGCAGGCTTCTCCACCTGTCCTAAACTCTCCCTTTCTGTATTCCTAAAACCTTTCTGAATACCATTCCTCCCACCCCATTCTCAACAATTTACTTTAGTGCTAGCCAACTTGATTCTGAGCTGCTCAATATTGTGCAAGGTACCCCGAATGCCTTTTCAGCATTCCTAGAATAATCTAGCTGTGTCTCAGCCATTGAAATGGACCAACCTGTCAATGGTACTACCCTGGAGGCTACACAGTGAGTTCTATCAGCCAATCGTCAAAAAGTTAAAATATCCCTCAATAGACTTTACGGGCAGACAAGAAAGAGACTGGCTGTGTTATAAATTGTCATTATGTGCAAAAAACAAACTGATCCATTGCTTAACACATTACTCTCACAACAGAACAACCATCAGTGACAACAATGACAAGTCAATAAGAAGGCAATTTAAAACAAGTCAAACTTGGACATCAATGTGATTCAAGGCCTAACCTTTCTTGGAAAATGTCTCAAACCATTTCCAAACTTAGTCATTCAACTGAAACCGTTTACTGCCAAATTGCCCAAGGAAATGATAGCCATTTCTGCATGATTTTTTTTTAAACTTAGGAGTATGAATAGGAAGGATTTGGAGGGATATGGGCCAAATAGGACTAGATTAATTTGGGATATCTGGTCGCTATGGACAAGTTGGACTAAAGAGTCTGTTTCCATGCTGTACAACTCAATGACTCTATTGCTGTGAAATGTTTTAAACATTTTACTTCTGGTTATACGTTATTGTCATTTTTATTACTGTAACTTTTACTGTATTTATTTCAAACAATAAAAGTATTTTAACAATGCTTGCTTTTCAAAAATAATTCTTTAAATCATTTTCTTTGCATTGTTTTCTTTTTCTTTCGAATTGCCACTATCCATTTTGAAACGGAGACCAACTTCACAAAAAAATTGCTTTTACTTGATTTCAAAGTCGGTGTTTTCAGTCAGTTCTATGTTAAATGGACGAGTGTGATTCGGACAAGCTTTGACATGAAAGTACATCAAATCAAGAAGGATATTGCCAGATAAATGAACTCAGTGGTGTAGCAAGAGCTCAATAATTGCATTTAGATTAAATGTGGACCATTTACATTAAGTAATTTTTCGCAGCAATGCATGACTTTAACCCACCCATAGTGAGAAGAAGGCAGGAGGGCAGTTAAAATTACAAAAGTAATGACACCAATCCCACTGACTGCCATATTAATTAGTTTTTTTTAGTCAACTAAACTAAAGGTCTATGATTAAATTAACACATTAATGCTTTGATAATGCACAATCACAAAAGATTTGCTGAGCAACCAAACCACCAAAAAAATCTACCAAAATTGATTTATTAAAAATTCTACTGAATAACATTTTCAAAGGTGCACTTGACTGTTGGTAAACCCTGATTTTAATTTCTCCTGCCTTGTGGAAATGCAGTGGTAGATGTGCAGTTAAAATAAAGAGAGTCATTTACTCCTCACCAATTCCTTTCTACACTTTACCCGAGCTAAGCTCAAGTAAAACACTTTTGCTGCAACATCAACCACTCTGATTTATTCGTGAGATCTGAAGGGTAAGACTGAACTACGTACTTAGATTCTTAATCAATAGGGGAATCGAGGATTTTGGAAAAAAAGCAGGAAAGTGGATATGAGGCAAGTTGGATCAGCCATGATTCTATTGAATGGCGAACCAGGCTTAAGGGGCCAAACACCTATTCCTGTTCCTATTTCTTATGGTCTTTTGCATTCTTTCTGTTCCATTTTATAATCTTACAAAGCCTTATTGACATAACAGACAGTAGGATAAGAGGTGTTATTAGTGCCACATGCTGGTAAACTGCACAATTTTAGTTTGTTCTACTACCATTTTCCCAAGCCAGCAACCTGTGCTTAAGTTCTTTAGACTTGACGTGATGGTGTAGCCTTCAATGGAAATTATGCGCAGTCTGTAGTGAATAGATGTAAATCTATCTGTATGATTTCTTACCAGTTTGGTTAGGAACTTGTCAGCATGGTGTTGGGTTTGCATGCGTATCATGCAAAATAATGTGAGCCAAAATAATAATAATACCTGTACAGATGTTTTTGAGTCCTCATAAGCGAAATAACTGTCACGTTTCTTCTGCAGCTATCTCAGGCACTTAAAGAAACCAGCCACCACCCTGTAAAACAAGAAACTAAATCAACTACCTGCCAAATAATGATATTTAGACTTATGAACTTCCATAAAGTTGTTTTCTGCAAGGAAGGCAAACTTAGTAAACATGTGTACTTTCCTGACTGCCTCTATTTGGTCTAGATTAATATATACCATTGCATTTCTTGTATTATGGACTACATTGTAATTTCATGTGGTTAAAGAGAGATGTACATATATGGAATTAGCCGCCAGAGGAAATGGTGGAGGTGTACAATTAGAACATTTAAAAGGCATCTGAATGGAGACATGAATAGGAAGGGTTGAGAGGGATATGGGCCAAATTATATAGATCATAGAATCCCTACAGTGTGGAAACAGGCCCTTCGGCCCAACATGTCCACACCAACAATTAGAGCATCCCACCCAGACCCATCCCCCTATAACCCACCTAATCTACACATCCCTGAACACTACGGGCAATTTAGCATGGCCAATCCACCTCATCTGCATGTCTTTGGATCATGGGAGGAAACCAGACCACCCAGAGGAAACCCATGCAGACGCGGAGTGAATGTGCAAACTCCACACAAACAGTCATCTGATGGTGGAATCAAACCTGAGTTCCTGGTGCTGTGAGGCAGCAGTGCTAACCACTGAGCCACCAAGACTAGATTAAATTAAGATATCTGGATGGCATAGACAAGTTGGACCAAAGGGTCTGTTTCTGTGCTGTACAAGTCAATGATTCTAAATATACCATTTACATAGGCTGCACAGTTGTAATCTGGGATTTTCTTTTCGAAAACAAACCTTATTTAATGGACATTGTGGACCATAACAAGGTTCTTAATTTTTCTTTTGGGTCTGTTTATTATTAAATGAGATGCAGCAATATATTGATTTAAATGCCTGACTTAGGTTTTATATTGAGTGGCATGTTTTACGTGTACCTCAAAAATTTCTGATCCATGACATATGGCAGATAAATTGCTTTATTAATGTATGGCATCTATACCAGAGTTTTTGGTATGTAATGGGCATTTCAGAGCAGATTAGCATTAACCTTGCCAATTAGTCCTAATAAATGATGAATTCAGGTTTACCTTTGTTTTCATTCTCACTTTTCCACTTCCCTTTTTAGATCATAAAAATGCTTTTGTGATCACTATGAGTTAATTTCCCTTCTCATTTTTTTTTGTTAATTGCTCTGGCTGAACAAAATTCAATGTATTATACAAGGAAGTTGTTAATTCAGCATTTATCACAGAAAACCAAAAAAGACTTGGGAAAATCTTTTTCGATTTCTCAGTGAGCTTTAAGACTGTTACTTTCCATACAAATTTGAATCACATCAGAATAATGAGTTGAAGCAAAAGTGAGAACTTCACTGGCATAGAGTTCAGCTGCAGTTAAGATGAAACTCAAAAGATATATTAATTATTAAGTTGAAGGTAACTTTCTTTGCTTAATTAATAACAGAAATTGACACTATAATAATAAATGTTTTTGCGTTCCTTGTGAATTAGGAAGTTAAAAAAAACATAAACTAATATTAAAGGAACATAAAGTATTGAATTAATGCCCTTCCTGTCAGATCATTCTGAAATATGTTGTTAAATATAACCTATTCGGAATTTTAATTATAAGCTGTTTGTTCTAAAAATAAAATCAATTTATTGTAACTATGGCTACAGATACACAGAAATGCAGTTTAAGTATTATGAACCAGCAGTTTAATTGAAAGACATATCCACATATTTATCAAAGTGAAGATTAGTAAAGCTAAACTTCTTCATAATTAAATATTTTTCATGTAGATTTGATTATATCTCCTCAGAGTTTCACTTAATGTCAATACCAAAGAAAATGTATTTATATGCTGTTTATATAATAGTACTCAGAACAGCCAATCTTTGAAGCACAGTCATTATTACATTGATAAACAGAACAACAATTTTACACACAGATAGTTCCACAAAAGCCCCACAATGTGATAAATGTCAAATCAATATGTTTTGATGATATTTCTGAGGAAGGATACTAAGCAAAGAGCCATCATATTGATTATAATGTTGAATATCAATCATTCTTGAGGAATTGATTAACTCTGGTGGGTTAGTTGATTTAAAATCATAAAACAAATTACAAATTATGAAGCAGACATTAGAACATACCAGCTGATTTCTGTCTGTATGACTTGTAGACGTAAAAGCAGACCAACTGCTAGGCAGACTCAGAACACAACAAATGGACTCCTTAAAGGTTGCACACTGTCTGAAAAGCAAGGTATACATACAACATCCCCATCCTTTCCAAAAGAAAGTTTAACTATTTACAACAACAAATGAATGATGAGTCTCTATAATGAATAGATAATTTACTGATACATCTGGAAGTCATGATGATGACTTGATCTTGAAGTGTTGTTGATTCACCACGCTCATTAGCAATATCTTCTCTCATTCCTGTTTGTGTTTGGGCTTCTGCTTGTGATGTCAAAGGCTGATGAAATGTTTATCATTATCCGAATCACACAGGATGTCATTTTTACATTTGTTAAGAATTGTTTTGTGCCTTGGGCAGGGACTGAAAACTGACATCAGAGATTCACACACGAAGTTCTGGAGGAAATTGGCAAGGAGACATAAGATGTGAGAAGCCTGAAGAGCTCTCTGTTAAAATACAGCTAAGAGGCAATTTTCCCCAGAACTGGGCACTAAAGACTCTTTTAGCTGCAGCACCACTTTAGCCCACCTTTACAGCAGGGTGCCATATTGGTTTGGAGTGGAAATGTGTTCTAGGAATAGCTAGACAGACGATAAGCGAGGAGCAGAGTGACAATTAGATTTCCTGTTTGCCATCAATGAAGCAGCTTATTGGCATTTTGGTAGCCAACGCACAATTAAGGAACTTCTAACAACAGCCAGTTGATCAGGGGTAAACAAGTCAATTGTAAAATTTCACTTTCACAGGATGTGGGTGTTGATTGCTCGTCCAGCATTTATTACCCATTCTTAACTGCGCAGAGAAGGTGATCACAGTCCATCTCTTCGAACTGCTACAATCCATGTGATGCAGGTACACGCACCATGCTTTTAGGAAGGGAGGTCGAGCATTTTGAAACAAGTCCAAATCAGGATGGTATGTTGTTCAAAGGGGAATTGGCAGCTGGTGGTGTTTCAATGCTTCTGCTGCTCTTGTCCTTTAAGGTGGCAATGGTCAAAGGTTTAGTACGTGCTGTCAAAGGAACCTTAATGAATTGAACAGTGTGTAGATGGTACACTCTGCAGCCACTGGGCATCACTGGCAGTAGTGGGTGAGGGAAATATCAAAGTCGGTGCAAGAGGCTAATCAAATGCTTTGTCTTAGATGGTGTCGAGTTTCTTGAGTGTTGTTGGAACTGCACACGTTGGCAAGTTCAGAGTATTTGATCACGTCTGACCCATACCTTGCAGATGGCAGACAATCATTGTGGAGACAGAAGGTGAGTTTAGATATTTGCAGGATATCCAATCTATGCCCTGGTCTCATAGCCACAGTAATTATATGGCTGGTCTAGTCCAGCAGTCAATTGTGGCTTCCAGAATGGTGATATTGATGTAATAAAAGACCAAGAAACCTCTTTAATGACTGAGCAGGATTCAGTGATGGTAATACCTTTGAATAACATGGTCAGATTCTATCTTTTAAGAGATGGCTATCATCTGGCACAGTGTGGTGCAAATGTTACTTGTCACTTATCAGTTTAAGCCTGAATGACTTGAAGCCATGAGACTTCATGGAGTGTGGAGCCAATTTTGAGGACTCTGACTTCTTCATGTCCATATTCCACCACATTGCCACCTCTCGTTGGCCTGTTCTCCTGATGGGACATGACATACCCAGGGATGATGGTATCTTGGACATTGGAAAGTATGATTCAGTGAGTATAACTATATCAGGCACTTGAGTAGTTTCTCAGAGATCTCTCTCAATTTTGACACAAGCCCCCAGCTGTTAGGGTGAAAAACTTTTCATGGTCAACAGGGCTACATGTGCCATTTCCTGTGCCTAGGCTTGTGTTGCATGTTCCTTATTAATAGCTCTGTAATGATCTGATATAACAAAGTAGCTTGGTCAGCCATGTCAGAGGACATGTAAGTGACAAAAACATAGCTGTGTGGTCTGGGATTTATATATAGGCAAGACCATGTAAAGTCAGCAGATTTCCTACTGGGCACAAGATGGATTTTTATGACAATCAGCAATGGTTTTACTGACACCATTATTGTGGCTAGCTTTTAATTTAAGTTTATTTATTGAATGCATGGTAGAAGTTGAACCACTGTCTCCAGCGGATGGACATAGACCTTTGAATTGCTATTCGTGTGACGTGACCATGATACCCCAGCCCACCTCAGTGGCTGAGGATTTCACGTTAAGTTCAGGTTTCTCCATTATCCTGCGGCTGGAAGTTCAGAGAGGCTTCTTGAGACACATCAGGACAGTATCCCTTTGTCAAAGCTTCACCAACATGGTCATTATTGGGGCTGGATGAGGGTTTAGAGACATTGACCGGCCCATCGATTTCTGTCGCTGCCCCTGAGCAGATAGCATCCTTCCTCTCCCAGACTTCTTTCACCAAAACCATCAGTGCCACATCTAAAAATGCCTGCCCCTTCCTTGATCCCTGAGCCAGTCTGAAAGATTCCATTGCGTGTTAGCCAAACTACTTCACAAAACTTCAATGGAAGAGAATGTCTGGTCAATAGATGTGCAGCTCCAAAAATAAGTTGTTTCTAATCAACATTAAACCTGTAAGTGTCTGTTTTCACGCAAGTTAAATCATGGTAAAGATCAAATAGCTCCAAAATTGAAAGTTAAAACCAGACTTTCTAACAGGCATGTCTGGATTCACACAGAACCCACTTAGTGCCCATTCAATCTTTCATCAAAATAACTGCCTTAGTGTTTTAGACATAGTAATTTATTTTCCAAAAATATACTTATGAAACATTTTGACTTGAATACTATAGAATTTGCAAAAATACATTTGCGTCCACACAATATGTTACATACTTAATTGGCCCAACATGGTTGTAATAGTCTTAATATTTATAGTGTACATTCCATATCAGGCATACAGTCCAAGGCCAAAACACTTCCAACTGACATATCCTGGAATGTTTGCTATATGATAATTGGAGGAAAACAGAACAGATTAATGAATTCCTACTACTTTGTTACCAGGCCACATATTTTACAAATATTTACAAATATTTACCTCAGTTGACTAACAATAATTCAAACAAAACATTGGGTATATTGCTTACGATTTGTAACACCATACTAAACAAATTATTACCATCACTGCTTTGTATGTTGCCAATTTATTGGGGTTAGGTTACCGAAAGGGTTTATTTGAATTTTTAACCAGTTTGTTCAGACATGGTTATAATACGCCTCTGGGGCAGGTGGGACTTGGGGTATTTGAATATTGGATTATTTAATGGGTCTGTCACCACTGAGAACTAGGCTGTGATGATTAAATTCATTTCATAAGAGCGAATGTAGAGAGAAACTTTGTTTAATCTATCAATTTGATTCAAATTCCTAAGGTGGGAGGCATCATATTCTAACCAGCATGTGAGCCAATTCTGATTAAAAACTTGCAAAAGTAAATTAAAAATGAAACTTTTATTTATGCACATAACTTTATGAGAAGAAATTATAAATTAAGTAATTTTGTTATTTCTACTGAGATCACAAGTCTAATTAAAATATCATATAATTCCACAGAACATTGGAAGTAGGTGAATTCATATCTTAAAAGCTTTGATGCTTATCACTGCTATTAATTGAACAGACTTTGATCACTTTATTCTCGTTAAAATACCAAGAAGAATAGAGCTATAACTGCAGATCTAAGTTTGTTTGGTATTTCACTTTTTGGGTGAGTACCAAAGATTTGCAGTTGGTGTCACAGTTCATACCATTTCCTAAACGCTGATTCCACATGTAATTTAAATGAACAATCTTCATCTGCTGTTACATTTAATCCAAACTGGCTCCACATGTTCCTTTGGGCTTTTCCATTCTCTAATTATATGGAGGCTAATTATCATTGACTGTAGACACCATTACTTTTGAAATATTTGTTGACTTCAGTGTTCCTCTATTTTTGATTTTAAAATGCCACATGTATAGTAATGCTTTCAGCAATATTCAAAACAAATCAAATGCTCCCATTTTACCCTCAACAGATTTTACTAATTAGACTTTAAAGGGCACTTTATCAGTTTGTAGCAAATTACACAGGGGAGCTTTCTATGGGGAAAAATGCCATTAGCCAGTGAAACTTAATATGATACCTATTGTATTACAGAGGGACTCTCTCTGGGTCAATGAGTTCACAATCCTCTATTATATATTTAAAGTCATGGACTTTTGGCAGTTTTCCATCATGCATTCATTAAATATTATATTTTTGTTTAATTTATCCAAGCAAAGAATTTTTGCACCTTTGGCAAGCCATCATTTATTGCCTGTCTTTTATTGTCTTGATAGAAGATGGGAGGGAGCTGCCTTCTAGTCAAATGAATGGTTTATAAGGCCATTTCAGAGGACAGTTAAGAGACAAACACTTTACTGTGGGACTGGAGTCACATATGGGTCTGACTAGGCAAATGAAAGATTTCTTTTCCTAAATGTCATTAATGAGCTAGATATGTTTTTGTGACCATCTAGCGGCTACATAGTCATCATTACTGCTACTAGCTATTTTATTCAGATTTATTTATTGATGCTGTTGGTGTTTGCCATATCTATGTTGAAGAGATGAACATTAATGGCAAGTCAATGAAACATCACTAAAGCATTGATACTTGTTCCAAATACTGGTGCACATTAGAATGGAAACTGCATGACCAACAATATATACAAACACACAAAACAGGAGCTGAAGTATGTCATTTGGCTTTGGGCCTGCTCTATCATTCAATAAAATTGTAGCTGATCCGACTGTGTTTTGAATTCCACATTCACATCTACCCCTCAATAACCTTTGTTTCCTTCAGCTGACAAGAATCTGTCTACTTCCACTTCAAAATTATTCAAAGACCCCACCTCCTTTGCCTTCTAGGCTAAAGAATTCTGAAGCCTCACAAACTTCTTGAGAGAATAAAATTCTCTGGCCTCAAGTATAAGAGGAACCACCCTTTCCATGTCCACTTTGTCAAGCTGGTCCAGGATCTTATACACTTCAAGCAAATCACCCCACACTCTTCAAAAGTCCAGTGGAAACATGCACAGACTGTCCGAGCTATCTCATAAGACAACTCACTTATTCTAGGTATCAATCTGTAAAGCTCCTCTGAACCACCTCCCACTCTTTTACGTCCTTCCTTAAATAAGGAGACCAAAACTGCTCACAGTATTTGTGATGTAGTGTCATCAATGCATTGTATAACTGAAATACCACATCCTGATTTTTATCTCAAATTCTTCTCATTATAAAGGTTAGCCTCCCATTAGCCTTGTTGGTTAATGCTGGATCTGATTACTGACTTTTTGTAACTCATTCATTGGAATACCCAGAATGCTTAAAATCCCAGACTTCCATAGTTCTTTAGTTAAGTAATTGGGGCGGCATGGTGGCTCAGTGGTTAGCACTGCTGCCTCACAGCACCAGGGACCCGGGTTTGATTCCACCCTTGGGTGACTGTCTGTATGGAGCTTGCACATTCTCCCCGTGTCTGCGTGGGTTTTCTCTGAGTGCTCCAGTTTCCTCCCACAGTCCAAAGATGTGCAGGTTACGTGGACTGGCCATGCTAAATTGCCTGTAGTGTTCAGGGATGTGTAGATTGGGTGGGATGCACTGAGGGTCAGTGTGGACTTGTTGGGCTGAAGGGCCTGTTTCCACACTGTAGGGATTCTATGAATTTGTGGATTCTATGAACCTGCTTCTTTACTCTTCTTGCTAAAGTGAACAACTTCTTATTTTCTCACAATGTACTGCATCTGTCAGATTTTTGTCCACTCATTCGACCGAGTTATATCTTTCTGCCATCTCCTTAGGACTTCTGCGCAACATACTTTCTGATCTATCTTTGTGTTGTCTGTGAACATAGCTACCATGCCTTCACTCTGCTCAGCTAAGAATGGAACCCTATGAGGTCAGAGTGTTGTTGACTACGGTGAGATATGTGGCTGTAATATGGCCAAAGCAGAGTGGGAAGACCCATCTCAACACCAGGAGCAATTCACGCCATCTTTTGTGCTTTTCACAGGGAGTGTGGTGAAATTCTCACAAGGCAGTGACGAGTAGCCAATTGACAGGGATTGTTGTTTGTTTAAAGACTTGCTAGATGCCAGATTGACCCTATTAATATTCAGTCTTACCAAACCACCAAAGCAGCTCGGCTTCAGCTTTGAGCGAGCACCTTGTGGATTCAATATCTTCTGCTTGCTCCAAACCTCCATTTTGGAAACAGGGCACAAGCATCTCAAGCCCACTCCATGGCACAAGCCACTTGCACCCACATCCACAGACATTAGCATGCAATGTGTGCCATTCTGTAAAGACTCTCATGGTACATTTCCAGTTTACCAGGAGGACACATCTGCACTTCAATGATGCTCCAGCAACTATCATTGTAATGCTGCAGTGAGCACACTGTGTGCTCAGGCACACATACCCAGCTCATGGACCAGACCAGGCTCTTCACTCACTGCCAAAATGCTCACTCAATCTGAGCCTACCTGGATGCTCAAAGCACTCCTGTCTTGCATTGTCTCATTTTGTCCTTTTGATCTTTGGCCCCTCAACCAGAGCTACTAAATTATCATGTTATTTCAATCTTGCTGTGCCATTCAGCACAGACATAAAGCCAGGGAGCTTGTCATTATTTTCAGCAGGCCTCAGTCCAGTCATGGGGGATAGCCTTTGCTCACAGGTTCCTAGCACAGTGAGTTAAGGGAAGCCTTCTATACTAGTCCTTGATGTGCTCAGGATAGTCAGACTCAGGTTCCTCTCCTCATAAGTGATGAGGAACTGCCCACCACTTGTCTTGAGTCTTTCTGCCTATTGTGGGCTGTTTTCCTCATGGAATGAGGGAGAGGCAGGTACTGGTGAGCTTGGTAAGATACAGTGAGAGAACTTGTTCGAACTTGCATCAATAAACCCTCCAAAAAACAGAGACAACTCAGACTTAGCTAGAAAAGTTAGATCCAGCCTTAAGTCATTGATGTACGTTGTAAAGAGCCATGACCCAGAATGAACCCTTGTGGGATTTTACCTGTCACTTACTGTCAACCAGACAAAGATCTATTTAGGTAAATTCTATGTTTTTTGCCAGCCAGCCAATCTTCTAACCATGCTAGTATGTTACCCCCTACACCATGGAAGCTTATTTATTGCAATTACCTTTGATGTGAAAGCTCGTCAAATTTCTTATGGAAATCCAAATACTATTTGACTACAGGCTCCTCTTTTATCCACATTCAAAGAAGTCTAATTAATTGTTTAAAACTCACTGTGCTTATGATCATCTATTTATCACATGTTTTATTTCCTCTTGTATACATTGTCCAACATTATAGTTACTGTTAGGGGGCCATGTTGACCCCTCCCACTAGTGACTTCTGATTCCTACTCTTCCATATCTCCATCCGAACCAATTAATCTACATCATCTCAATTCTAAAATGCCATCCTTGATTAAAGGTGTTACCCATCCACCTTTACTTAGCTTCCTACAATTCTTGAAAGTCACTTATTTCTCAATATTTAGCATTCATTCTTTTGTCGTCTTGTACCAATGCCTGTATTATAGCCGTTAGATCAGATTTATTTATTTCAGGATGAAGTCCATCTCAAACCAGAGCATGTCAGCCCATAGCTCCGTCAGTTTATACTGTACCATTTCTCTTATGATTGTAATTTTGCTAAGTCTTTCTCTCCCTTCCACCTCATGATTTACAGCTATTATTGGAATAGTTTTTGTATCCTCTATAGTGCAAACAGAAGTAAAATATATATTCATTTCATCCATCATTTCCTTTTTTAACTTTATTAAACTCCCACCTCTGACTCACGAGAAGACTTACACTCACTTGACTTGCATTTTTTCCTGTCAAAATATCTGTATAAGCTCTCGTCATTTGTTTTTACCTTATTCTCATACACTAATTTGTTCCTCCTGTTTAACCTTTTTAGACATTCTCTGCAAATTCTTTATATTCCGAGCAATTATCTGATCTGTCACTCGTTTTGGTGCAGCTATGTGCTTTTCCCTAAAGCTTGATGTTTTACGTAACTTCATTCCTTCACCATCAATAGCGGGTCCTCCCTTCAGAGTTTCCTTTACAGTAGAATACACACATTCTGAATTTTCTAAAATATCACCTCAAATGTCTGGCAATGCATCTCTATTGATCTATCTCTAGCCCAGTGTCCCCGTTCACTCCAGATAGCTCAGCTTTTATGCCCCAAAGATGTCCACATTTAAGTTTAAAATACTAATCTTGGTCTCAAGCTTTCCCTTTGAAAGTTGATATAAAATGCTTCATAGTGTGGTCACTGCTACTTCAATGTGCTACCAAGGGATGCCTTTACTCTGAGGCCATTAATGAATCCTGTCACATCACTCAACATCAAGTATAGTATTGCCTAAACTCCGGTTGCTTCCAGAATGCACTGCTCTATGAAACCATCTCAAAAGCATTTTATGAATTCCTGATTAAAGCTACCACAGCCAATCAGATTATACCAGTTTATTTGTAGATAAAACTCACCCTGCTTACTATCATCTATTTGTCACAAGCAAACAATATTTCCTCTTGTATGCATCGTCTGACATTGTAGTTACTGTTAGGGGCCATGTTGACCACTCCCCACTAGCAACTTCTGATCCTCACTATTCCTCATCTCCATCCAAACCAACTAACCAGCATGATCCCTATTACAAAATGCCATCCTCGATTAATGGTGCTACCCCTCCAACTTCACCTAGCTTCTTATTCTTCTTGAAAGTCATATATCCCTCAATATTCAGCACTCATTTTTGTCATCTTGTAACTATATCTTTATTAGAGCTATCTGATCAGATTTATTTATTTCAGTGTACGCTATCAACTCAGTTATTTTGTTATGAAAGCTATGCACATTCAAACACGGAACTTATAGTTTTGTCCTTTTTTGTTATTCCAACAAAATAGCATCTGGTCTTTATTGATGATGCATTCCTCGGTTTTTTTCTCACTCTGTACCTTCCAGCCAAAATCAGACTCTCATTTCCCATGTTCCTAGTTTCGTCTCTTAGCTTGTCTCGACTCTTTGATATCCCATATCTTACCACACTTGACCCTTTGCCCTCACTATTTAACGTAAAAATGTTTCAACTTATGTGTTTCATAAGCACACCATCTCCAGCACGGGTCCACCCTACTTTCCACTTACTGCTACCTGTGTCCCAGAAACCAGAACCCACTCCTCCCAAATCAGTGCTTCAACCACGTATCCATCTTTCTAATTTTATTAATTCTTACGCCACATGGCTCAGGTAATAATCCAGAGATTATAACCTGTGATCTGGTGCCCATTTATACTTGTATTAGCCTTAAATATAATAAAATGTCCCCAGCAATTCATATGAGCATGACAAGATGAAGTATGAAACTGAGCCTTATTTCATTAAGTTGGACCTTTTCCATGATGGAATTGGTAGTCACAGCAAACAACTGTAAATTAACTCAGCAGTCGGACTGCTTCAAATAGAAAATGCCAAAAACACTAAATAAACCAGTCAGCTGCTTGATTGTCAAAAGACACAGTAAACCTTCATCATCCCCCACATCTGACAACATCCAGTAGTTTCATGGCCACCATTCTGACAGTAGCTTTTTAGCCCAGATTGATGTAATTAATTAGTTTTAAATTCCCCAGTTGCCAAGATGAGATTTTGAAATTGTGTCTCCAATCATTAAGCCTGGCCTCCAGATTAGTAGGCTCATAGTGTAATCATTATGCTGCCATTTCAAACAAAATTGAACTTTGTATTTGCTATTGCAAATCTATAAAGCTGAAGCTGAATAATTATTACCTGAAAACAGGTAAAATATATTCTCCTACATACCCCTTTAACTTCAAAATAATTATATTCTCTTGAAGGATTGTTTTCATTTAAAGTGTTCTTTCATATGTATATTTTATTCTGTCAAGTTCTTCAGAATAAGGTATCATAGCTGAATGTTAGAGGGAAACTACAGAGGGAGACATAGCAATTTATACTCCCAACAAAGCAAAAAAATGAACAATGATTTCTTTGAGCAGTTGTACCACTTTATCGCTCTAGTACTCAATACAAGCAAGGGAAGATGGTTTACATAAAGACATAAGAATATGGAGAACACGAATAGGCTATTGGGCCCCTCAAGTCTGCTAAATCATTCAATAAGATCATATTCACTTAATTTTGGCCTCAACTACATTTTTCTGTCTACCCTGATACACTTTGACTTCCTCACTAACCAATACCTAACTCAAAAGTTAAAAATATTCAATAACTCTTCCTCCATTGCTCTTTGGGAGGAGAGTTCCACAGACACTGGATATTCTGAAGTGAAAAAAAAAGCTCATCTTCATTCTAAATGGGAGAAACCTTATTCTGAAACTGTGTCCTCTAATTGTCACCTGTCCCACCAAGAAAATATCTTCTCAACATCTTGTCAGGATCTTATATGTTTCAACAAGTTCACCTTTCATTCTTTTTTACTCCAGTAGATACTGTCATATTAATGATAATGATCTAACATTCAGTTAACTCTGTGGGTTAGTTCACTTAAAACAGTAAAGCATATTATAAGGTATAAAGAAGATACTACAGCAAAGCACCAATTTCTATGCACATAGCTTGCAAACACACAGCAGTCTAATTACCAGGTAAAATCACAACATTGTATACACACAGCACATGGAGTGCATCAATACAACACTCTCTTAAATGCAAGGTCCTAAAGTTTAACTATTTACAATAACAAGTGAACCTACGAGTGTGTATAACACATAGATAATTGGCTGATACATCCAGATCTCATAATGGTGATTTTGTCTGGGGATGTTGTGGATTGCTCATGATTATAAGTTATGTTATTTATTGTTCCTGTTTGTGTTAGCAAGCTTTTCTTTCATGAACTGCACTTGCTGTTGCAGAATTTGATTATTCTTACACATAACAGCTAAGTCTTTCTCCAGATTATCCACTGATTTATCTAGTTCTCAATAATTCTAAATCTAATACTCAAGGTATTTTGAGTGTTCAAATCTTCAAAGCATGTACTTTTTTTTATTCCTTGTGAGCTTCTAGCTCCTTTTGAAATTTCTGATTTTATACCCTGCATTCTTTTAATTTTGTCAAAGTTTTCACCTTCTGTTGATCCAGTATATTCTCCTCCTTCATAAGCTGCTGTAATAATTTTTCAATTTTTTTTGTTACATTTGAAGCCTGGGGTTCTTTCACGTGTGGCTTCAGTGGTGTTTTGGTTTCCTCTATATCCTGCTGGAGCTCTTTCACTAGGGCATTGTTGCTGACATTTATTTCAAAAAGGATTGCCTCCTGAGAGATTTGCAGCTCCTTGCTTTGTACGCTATGTATCTCTACTTGTCTTTTCAGCTGTCATTTTCTTTTGCATTGATCTGAGGCAAGACAAAGTTTCTGAAGCTGTTTCTGCTGAGCCCCATCTGTTTATCATTGAGTTGCTTGAGACCTCCCTGTAAATCTTTGCATTGGATTGATGACATGGATCTTGCTTCCTTTCATTTTCTTTCACATCTATATTGATCTTTGTGATTTCAGCACATATATCTTTTAATGATGGCATCATTTCAGAAATAGTATTCAAAGTCTAGATTTATCCTGAGCTATTTGTATAGCTTTTTTCTCTTGAATTTCTTTTCCACATCAGAGAGCTGAAATTTTAGCACTGCTCCATCCACAAGGAAGTGCAGTGTTCTGTCCTTCTTCATATTCTGTTCTTCATGGTTTGCTTGCATAATGTGCTGTAGTTTCATTGTGTCTCTGATGCCTCAAGGATTCTATTATCTGTGATTTGTGTGAGATCATTCAAGTTGGTCAACCTGCAAAGGCTTGTCTGGCAGTCTCTACAATGTTAAAAATCTGTGATGTCCAGGCAGATTTTGTTTATTTGCACTCTAGCGCTATTGGATCTTGCACATGGAATTGGTGAACTGTTGTGTGCTGAAAGTTT
This sequence comes from Rhincodon typus, assembly GCF_021869965.1. NCBI lineage: Eukaryota > Metazoa > Chordata > Chondrichthyes > Orectolobiformes > Rhincodontidae > Rhincodon > Rhincodon typus. The sequence continues at coordinate 26,678,558 of NC_063355.1, forward strand.
TATATTTGTAGATTCCATCATAGCTTGCCATGTCTCCGGCATCATGTTTTTTAAAGAATTCACAGGGATAATATGAGGGTACTTTTCCCATATCAAGTGTAATCAATAACATAACTCTACCTATGGCTTTTTTTAACTTTGCAGGTCCTCAGCTCTACCCACACAGATTCTACACCATCTGACGCTACTTTGTTTCTTACTATTGATTTAATTTCATTTCTTACTAATAAGGCAATCCCATCCCCTCTGCCCACCTGTCTAGCTTTTCGATAAGATGTATATCCTTGGATATTCAGCTCCCAATCCTGATCACCTTCAGCCATGTTTCTATGATGCCCACCACGTCATATGTGTCAATCTCGATCTACACCATAAGCTCGTTTAGCTTACTTCTTATATTGCGTGCATTCAGATAAGTCCTGTATTAGCCATCCCTCTTCTCATTGTCATTTGTTTATCCAGTGTGCTTGAAGTTTGATTCCTAACCCTTTCCAAACACTGTGTCCTCTTTATGTCTGTGTTTTATATACCTTAATAACCCCTCCTGAGTTCTCCATTCCTGTCATTTTTTTCATATTTTTCCACACAGTTGAATCCATCCCTACAGATGTTAATCTGCTGCTTTGTTTCCCCAATGGGGACATTGCACCCTTCCCTTCCCCCACACTTTCTAGTTTAAAGTCCTGTTGAACACCCCCTATTTACACTTTATGCTATAACATTGGTTCCAGTTCGGTTCGGGTGGAGACCGTCCCAGCGGTACAGATCCCTCCTGTTCCAATACTGATGCCAGTGCCCCATGAAAAGGAACCCTTTTCTCACACCACTCTTTTAGCCACGTGTTTACTTCCCTTATTCTCGTGTCCCTATGCCAATTTGCACATGGCTCGGGCAGTAATCTGGAGATTATTGAGGACCTGTTCTTTAATTTTGCTCCTTGCTCCTGATAACCCCTGAACAGGTCCTCTTTCCTATTCTTGCCTGTGTTGTTTGTTCTGACATGGACCACAACAACAGGATCCTCCCCCTCCCTCTCCAGTATCCTTTCAAGCCAGTCAGAGATATCCATTAACCTGGCACTGGGCAGGCAACACACCATACGGGACTCTTGATCCTGCTTACAAAGGATATTATCTATTCCCCTAATTATAGAATCCCCTACAACTACCACTTGTGTTTTTGCTCCCCCCTCTTGAATGGCCTCCCATGTCATAGTGCAGTGGTCACCTGGCTCATCCTCCCTGCAGCCCTGTTCCTCATCCACACAGGGAGCAAGTACCTCGTACCTGTTGGACAAGGTCAAGAGCTGAGGCTCCTCTGTTTCTGAATTCAGGATCCTCCTACCTGCCTCACTTGCAGTCACCCTCTGCTGTCCCTGTGAATGTGAAGTACTTAATCTACCAGGTGTGACCGCCTCCTGAAACAAAGCATTCAAGTACTTCTCCCCCTCGCGGATGTGCCGCAGCATTTGAAGCTCAGAGTCCAGCTCATCAACTCTGAGCCGAATTTCCTCCAGCAACCAACATTTTTATACTCACTCCTTGCTGCTGCTCTACCCTCCAACGACTTGCCGCCAACAATCTGTTCTGAGGAAGGGTCTCTCTATCCAAAATGTTAACTCTGATTTCCACAGATGCTGCCAGATCCGCTGAGCTTTTCCAGCAATTTCTGTTTTTATTTCTGTTTACCAGCAAACTGTAAATAAGGACTTTGGAGACGTCTCACTCAATTTAAGTTGGTTTAACAGTGTTGAACATATGTTTAACTTGTGATGTTGATTAAGGGATAAATATCGACTAAGACGCTGGAGTGGATCTTGAAACCATAACACTTGTTTGCTGAGTGTTCAAGTATGATTGGCTTCATTAGCATGATGCTTTCCATCACTACTCACTGTCTTATTAATAATAATGGTCTAATATTTAATTACTTATTAACAATTGATTAACTTCACACGTTAGTTTACTTGAAACAGTAAAACACATTATAAATTATAAACAGACGTTACATCAAATCAACTGATTTTGTTATGTGTAGCTTGCAAACCTATCATACACAAATTGTCAGGCAAAATTACAACATTGTATGTACATAACACATGGTGTCCTTAAAAGATAAAGTCTTTTAAACACAAACTACATACAGAACATTTATAAGCTCAACCTATCAAACCTTTGTCATTAGATAACCCACTCTCGCTCCATCCAGGAATGGGTTGAGCGAATTTTCTATGAACAACGTCTAATAAAATTGTATCCTTTCTTAAGTAAGGAAACCAAAACTGTACATTGTACTTTAAATGTGCTCCCATTGATATTTCATATGAATGTAACAAAATATTTCTCCTTTTATGTTGAATTCCCATTTCTATAAACATTAATGTGCCATTTGCATTGCCAATCACTTGTTGTATCTACACACTAACTTTTTGCAATTCATGTACCTGGACACCAAGATTCCCCTGCAGTAGAGTTTTCAAATCTGTCTCAATTTAAATAATATGCTTTTTTTATTCTTCATGCAGAAGTGGACAAGTTCATATTTCGCCATGTATTCCATTTGCCAAGTGTTTAACCACTCACTTAACCCAACTACATCCCTCTGCAGACTCCTTACAGATACTTTAATTAAACCATTCAGATATGTTATGACACATTTCTGGTACAGGTGAATCTTGAATCTGGGCTTTTTAGCTCAGAGGTAGGGACACTACCACTGCACCACAAGAGCTCTTACAGCCTACTTATATCATCTCCACAACTTACTTCCCTACTTTGGGTAATTAACAAATATAGCTGCCCTACTTTTGATCCTGTCATATATGCCATTGGTCTGCCACTTCTGATTGGATTTCAGGCTGACCATTTCGAATTTTGAACTGTGTTATTCTGAATTTGTGAATTGGCTTTTCAAGTGCTTGTTATGGATTGAAGCAGTTACTCAGAATGATCAGTGTAGTCTGAATATGTCCTGTACACGAACGTGAAATCCAAAAGTATCGCTTCCACAGTTTAAGTTAATTAGTTAATAGGTTTGACATTAAATATGATAAATTGATACTTGATATAATGGCCCATATTTATAGGGGTTAACTCACAGAAAGGTGTTTGACTATACAACAGGGTTAGCTCTGGCTCAATCGGCAACATTCTGACCTCTGAATCAGAGTGTTATGGTTTCAAGACCCACTCCACTGTCTTAATCAATATCCCTTAATCAGCACCACAAAATTGATTATCTAATTGCTATCACAATGCTGTCTGTCAAAACTTGCCATGTACTAATTGGCTGCTGTATTTCCTACTTTATAACAGTGACAATACTTCAAAGGTGCTTAATTGCCTGTAAAGAGACATGAAAGAGGTCATGAAAGATGCTATCTAAATTAAAGTCATTATTTTTTAACCAAATACTTCAAAAAATATAAATTGCATTGTGAAACCAAAGGAATATGAAATCTATTGGCTACATATACATGCAAATCTTTTCATAGTTAAAAATTAATATTTGGACATTACTTCTTCTGTTTGATTTACTTTATGACTTCATTCATTAATTAAAATATATAATCAGGTAGTTACTCCCTCACCATATGGTTTTCCTTGGCTGGCATTTGAGGAGAAAGTGACCTTTTCTCCATCAATTTGAATAGATTATTGCTTCCAGCCATATGTCAATGTGGCTGTTAAAATATCGAGAGATACATAGGTAAATTACACATTTTAAGCTTTTTGCTTTAACAGAAAAGACATAGGTTAAATAACAAGCAGTGTGGCTGAGACAATTTCAATATATACTGTGTGACATACAGGACAGTTTGGGGTTCATTGAACAGGTCTTCTAAAGAAATATACAGAGACCAAAGTTCAATAAGTATGTGAGTGACTGAGGCAGAGAGTAGATTCAATGTTAGAAACACTGATTTTTAGCTGTATTACAGGGAAGGCAACTGAACTACACAGGTTCTGTGCAGGAGACAGTGAGTTAAGTCTTGATATTATCTGGTTAGATCTCTGCTTTTAGAACTCAAGCTAAGTTATAGGAGTTATTGAACAGCTAGGTGTTATAACAAGGGCGTAGGAAAAGTCCTGGAAGTTGTGTTGGCTCACAAGAAGTCGGGTGCCACTAATAGTCCAGTACAGCTGAGAGTGGGGGTTGAAAAACCCATTAACAGTATTTGCTTCATACAACTGAGCAAGATTAGAGCTCAGGGTAAACCCTGGGACATATTGGTGAGACTAACTGTCAATGAAAAGCTGGAGTTGTGCTGGTGAATAATTACTGGAGTGTAATTTTTGGAGTCCAGTGGAACAGGGACCCAGGAAAGATAGTGATCAACAGAAGCAGTGGTTGAGGTAGTCCATGATGAAGCATTCTCGAGATGGAATTTCAAAGCTGGATTAAGAAAAGTGAAGACTTGTGATCATTGTGAAGTTTAATAAGATTTGATGATCCATCACGGCATTAACAGCTGAGAGATTTGTTGAGAAAGCAGTGCATCTCTCCTGGTGAAATTTGCTATGTGTTGTGTGCTGTGGGGTGTCAATCAAATTATATTACCCATGTTTACCTCATGTTCATTTTGGTGGTAAAAGTAGGTGTACATTTGTTATAGTTTGTATTACTCTTATATATTAAGTATTGCTATTTGTTTGTAGCTTTATATTCTTCATAAGTCCACTGGATTTTGCCTTTTGTCTACTTTAAAAATAAAGGTTACTGGACCTTATCAGATCATAATAGAATTTGGTGATCTCTCCTGGGATCTTAAGATAAAAGTTGTTAGGTGGTCCAGGTTCATAACATTTACAGCCTTCAAGTCTACTGAATGGATAATGTTTATTAGGAATAATCAAAGCCATATAAGAAATTAATGCTCTGCCAATAAGTTATTATTTCTTCCTGAAGGCAGGGACATACACAACTTCTGCAGGCATTATAGGATCTTTCCTTATTATCATTCCTGAATAACAGTATCTGCTGGTGATGCGGTCACTGCAGTGTTCAGTATTTTCAAATACCCCCATAGGTGTCTTTGTTGTTTTTATTGTGCCATTCCTTTTTACTATTATCTTTTGGATCATTTGATACAAAGCAAAAAGAACTGATGTTCTTTCAAAACTAGCAACCTCTGTAATTCAGTCAGTGAAAGAAGGGCGGCACGGGGCTCAGTGGTTAGCACTGCTGCCTCACAGCGTCAGGAACCTGGGTTCAATTCCACCCTCGGGCAACTGTCTGTGTGGAGTTTGCACATTCTCCCTGTGTCTGCGTGGGTTTCCTCCGGGTGCTCCGGTTTCCTGCCACAGTCCAAAGATGTGCAGGTTATGGAGACTGGCCATGCTAAATTGCCCATAGTGTTCAGGGATGTGTAGCTTAGGTGGGTTATCGGGGGATGGGTCTGGGTGGGATGCTCCAAGGGTCAGTGTGGACTTGTTGGGCCGAAGGGCCTGTTTCCACACTGTAGAGATTCTATTCTATGAAAATACATAAAGTTGACTTTGTGGTTCTCAGTATTGATGTAAGAACTATCAGAGACATTGGTAATTTTGAGAAAGATTTTAATTTCTAATTAAAACTGTTAACTATTTCTTAAAAGCTATACAATTCTTGCAGCAATGAAGCCAAGCTTTCATAAATTTATGAAAAATACAATACAAAAGTAATAGTTCAACATTTTACTTCAAAAAGAGCATGTACAACCACAGATGATGGTTGCATTTTCAATGTATTACTATTCTAAGTTTAGTATTCAAGTTGATCAAATGCTGATGAAATCAAATACTCATCTAATGATATCTTGTTCACATATGTAATTTCATACCCTTAAGCTGCAGAGTAGTTAGTTAGTAACAGCTAAACCTGCAATCTCCCTATTGATCAGCATTGGTGAAGATACAAAGACTTTATTTTTCACTTAAGAATATAACTAAGTACAATGTAATTGACTATGTCTTATCAGTAATCAATCAATCAATAATGATATTTTTTCTGTTGGGCTAACTAGATCTCTTTATAACTCTCTTACTGTATTATCCTATCAAAAATGTTAAATGTAACTTTGATTCCACCAAGCGCAACATTTAACTGTAAGTAGTTTTTGATTTTGTATCAATCTGCACCAGCTAATTCTTGCATTCCACAGAAACCTTCAATGCTTGAGTGGAACTTAAATGTCAACATAGACCAGTTCATAGAAATTACCTTTTTTTCTGTGCTCTTGTATTCAACGTAATTCTAATAAGAATGGTTAATATTTATTCAATGTTATCTGCTGCCTGAAATATAGGAACCAACAAGGACAACATCTTGGATTTGTGTAGCCCCATTCAGAGAGTAGAACTTTCCAAGTTTCACAGCATCATAATCAAATAATAAATGCACTGAGCTGAAGAGAGATCACTAAAGATTTGATCAAAGAAGTAGGTTTTAAGGAGCTTCTTAAATAGTTTTGGAGTGAATTCTATATCTTAGTACCAAATGGTACAGTCACAAATAGTGAGACAAAGGAAGTGGAGTGAATGAGAACAGAGTTGGAGGAACCTGGATTTTTTTTTGTGGGATGTAGGTGATTTCAGATTTAGGTCAATAACCTACTTTCAGTTACGCAGGCAGTTACTTCATCTTGGTGTCTGCTGTGGTATAAGCTCAGTTTTAGTTTGAAGGTTCAGTGACATTAGTTTCAAATGAATCACACTTTCCTTCTTAAACAAAGACTAAAGGATGACGTGAGTAAAATATAAAGGAAAGTCTTTTACAATATAACGTTACCAAACTTCGAGACAATCTGATTAGATAGACTCAAGATGCATAACTGCCACTTGGACTTTGTACCCTTAGTGATTTTTGTCCAACAATCATGTTTTTCCTTTTCCTTTGCTCTACCTAAATTGTTAGATCATTGAAAGTAATGATGTTTCAATCTCAGTTTTCCCCTGGATACTTCACAGCCTTCTGGCCTCAAAATTGAGTTAAACAATTTGAGATCATAACCAGTGCCCCTATTTTGCACTGGTTTGGTCTTCTTCTCTTTTTCATTTCTTAATTTCTTTACTTTAGGATAGCTGCTATCCATTCCCACCTCCTCCATATATTATATATATATCTTCTGTTCCTTTACTTGACTTATTACTAATCCCTTGGCTGCAATATAAGATCTTTCGTCATTTAATATCACCTGCCCTCCACCTTATCACACCCTTCCCCATTATTCTTCTTCCTAGCATGCCCCTCTTTTGCTAAATCAACACTGTTACATTTCTAACTTATCCAAGTACTGATGAAAAGTCACAGTCCTGAAACATTACTCTGGTTCTTTCACCACAGATCCTGCCCGACTTGTTGGGAGTTTCCAATATTTCAAGTTTATTTTTAAATTTCAGAATTGAAGCATTGGTAGTATGTGATAATATAGTGAGGGAGATTGACAGCATTCTCTGCAGCAAAGAGCAAGAGGCTATGCTATCTGCCCAGTGCCAGGGTTTCGGACATTTGCTTAGGTCTAGAAAGAAATTTGTGGCGGAGCGGATGATCCAGTAGTTATGGTCCATGTAGTAACCGGTGACATAGGCAGAACTAGGGAAGAGATTCTGCATAGACAGTGTAAGGAGCTGGCCACAAAATTAAAAAGAAACAGAATCTCAAAGGTTATACTCTGGATTAGTATCTGAGCTGCATGCAACTTGGCATGGGGTACGTAAAATTAGAGAGATTAGCTTAAAGACTGGTGTGAGAGAAGTAGGTTCTGGCTTGTGAGGCAGTGACACAAGTACCAGGTAAAGTAGGGCTGTATGGTTGGTACACCTACAGCTGAACAAGGCCACAACCAGTGTTCTCATGAACCACATGGCTAGGGAAATAGAGAGGATTTGAAATTAAACAGTGGGGGCAAGGGGTCAAATATAGAACGATGTAGATTATCAAAGAGTAGAGACAATGTTACGAGATGAAAATAAAAATATGGGAGATGACTGTCTGAGAATGGCAGGAAGAGACAGAGAGAAAAACACTTAGGAATACACCAACAACAAAGCCTAGCTGTTTCAAAATTAAAAAAGACAAAATTATAGGCTCTGTATCTGAATGTGTGCAGCATTCATAACAAAGTAAATTAGTTCATGGCATACACAGTAGTAAATAATCTGATTGCTATTAATAAGACATGGTTGCAGGTTGGTGGATGATTGGGTCCTGAATAGTGAGAGCATATGACATTTACAAAAAATAGGAAGCTAGATAACGGTGGAGAGGTAGCACTATTTTTCAAGAATGACATTTGTGTAATTGTTAGAGGTGACATTTGTTCAGGAGATCAGGATCTAGAATCATTTGAATGGAGATGAGAAAGAGTAAGGGAAATAATTCACTAGTGGGAGTGGTCAACAGGGCCCTAATGGTAACCACAATGTGGGATAAAGTATAGGAGAAGAAACATTGGGTGCTTCAGACAGAAGGACAGCAATAATCATAGAAAAATTTAATCTGTATATAAACTGGACAAACCAAATTGGTAATAAGATGGATGCTGAGCTTATAGAATGTTTCCAAAATATTTTCTTAGAAACAAAGAGAGAGGAGGTTATATTAGACTTGATATTGTGTAATGAACAGGATTAATAAATCACCTTGGGGTAAAGGAACCTCTAGGTAGTAGTGACCATAATATTATTGAATTTTATGTCCAGTTTCAAAGGATGAAGAGTGGGGCTAAGACTAGGAATAAAATTTACATAAGGCAACTATGTGAGTATGTAAACTGAGACAGCTGCGGTAAACTGTTAGGGAATAGATCAATAGATATATAGTAGTAAACATTTAAGGGGATATTTCAGAATACTCAGAATAAGTTATATTCCTAATATAAAGAAGAATTCTTAAGGGAGGACCTACCATTCATGGTTAAGTAGTGAAGTTAGGGAAAGCAACAAATTTAAGAAAAAGCAAATCACTGTGCAAGCATGAGTGGCAAGTCACATGATTGGTCAGAATCTAAAAAACAGCAGGGAATGACTAAAAGGTTAACCAGGAGGAAGAAATTTGTGTAGAGAGGAAGTAAGCTACCAATGTAAAAACAGATAGCAAGGCTTTCTGCAAGTATATCAAGAGGAAAGAAGAAAATAAAGTGTGTGAAGAACCTCTAGACAGTGAGAATGGGCAGTTAGTTCCCCCACTATCAACATCCTGGGGTTTACCATTGACCATCATCTGAACTGCATTAGCTATATAAATTCTGCAGCAACAACAGCAGGTGCATTGGAGGCAGTTTAGAGGAGTTTCCTCGACTGATACCTGGAATGAATGAATTGTGTTATGATGATAGGTTGAATAGGCTGAGCTTGTTTCCACTGGAGTTTCGAAGAGTGAGGTGTGACTTGATTGAAAGTGTTTAAGATCATGAACAGTCTTGATGAAGTGGATGTATCCTCTTGTGGGTGGGTCCAGAACTAGGGGCTGACCTTTTAGTTCAGAGATGAGGAGACCTTTTTTTTAGCTCAGAAGGTTGCTCGACTTTGGAACTCAATGCCTCAGAACATGGTGAAGTGGGGATCATTAAGTATTTTTAAAGCAGAAGTAGATTGATTCTTGTTATGCCAGGGACTCTCAGGTTATTGGGTATAGAAAAGAATGTGAAATTTGAAACACAAACAGACCAGCAATGATTTTATTGAATAGCAGAGAAGGCTCAAGAGACCAGAAGGTGTACTTCTGCTACTAGTTTGAATGTTCTACATTTGTTCTGTTATACTATAGAAAGACTAGTCACATCAGGCATTGTTGTCTGTTTCTCACCTTTTTAAAGGTTCTACCTACTGCCACACTGTGTGGTGCCAAGGAGCATCTTGCTTTTTGTATTCAAATCTCAAGCACAGCAACAATAATCTTTAAGGAAACTGCTTGAATTTTCCGGAAAGTTTCATGACATCAACATCTGTTGTCTGTGTCATTGAAATTATATCGAACTAATTGTATCAAGACTGCCATCTATCGAGAGTAATCCCACATCATTAGTTCAATCTTTTCAGCTACCTCTTTCTTGTCAACTGCAAGACTAAATTAAGCCACAGTTTTTTTCTCATTTCCTCAACTCAATCGTGATTGTTATGTGCTCCAGATCCACTTTTAAATTCTTTCAAAGAATAAACAATAATTTAGAATGATCACTTTCTTTCACGGCTGCTGACTCCACATATAAACTGCAATCTGATAAATGGTTTGAAATTAAATTGTGCCTTCACCCCATTATAACTTTCACAGGGTTGACTGCCTAAAGGAATGGATGTGGGTTATAACTCATTCCCTATGAAAAACAGGCAGCACATACTAATTTCATGTTAGCTAATGTTTATCCAAATCCACAGATACTTTATAATTTAGTGTATAGATTTTTAATGGAAGCAGTCACTAATAAAGCATCTGCCAGGACTGCAACCTTCTCATTGCAATAAGTGGATCTGATTGAACACATATCTCATTTCTAAGGGTAAGCTTTGAAGGTTTTCATTCATCCAAATCAAGTCTGATGTGACAAACCATAGACTGAGGTAAAGATCTAAGATCAGGAGTTCCTATACTTAAATGGAATCTTGAAAGTTAAATTTGTTTTTAAGGTCTTCAATTTTATTTCTGAGAAAATTAGTCTGTCATACAAATAAGAGAGGTTCTGGCAAGGCATCCCAGTCAGTTGAATTGGTAACCTGTCCATTGTGGGTACTCCAGGATCCTTCCTATTTCATGGACAACCACATGTACAGGAGGTATCATCACCTGTAGAAGCTAGTGCTCCCAGATCCAGCGTCAACAGTAGCTGGAGTCACTGTAGTATATCCAAGAAACTGAAAGTTTCATGCTTAGCACTTCCTGGAAGTGGTCACTTCACAGTTTAAGGACATGCCAGCCAAGTATAGCTCAAGAAGGAAGCCATTTCCAAAGATCCTTTTCCTCCAAACGTGATGGCATCATCAATTAACATATGGCCAATAACTTTCAAACGCCTGCACAACCAAGGCATACTTTATCTTTTGTGTGGGTGAGGGGTATAATGAGTGTCATTGTTCCAACAATGTCTATATTTTAAAGAAAAATAGAAAGGACGATGAACAAAAGGGAAAGCAGAAACATACCTGATTTCTTCGCGTCTTCATCTCTTCGGCTAACTCCATCATTCGCTAACTTCTCTCTTTCTCGACTTATAGTAATTTAACTCTCACGTCCCGTCCTGTTGTAGAAAAACCAGTAGGGCCTCAACATGCACAGTACACATGACATTAACATTGCCAGTCATCATACAATGGGAATGCTTCATGCAAGCACATTCACCCATCTCTTTTCAGTGGGTTTTGTTGTCACCTGGAATCAATAAATAGAATTCTGTCATTTTAAAATCTGCATGGTTGCTCTTAATAACCACCAAGAAACTTAGGGCAATTCGGGTCATCTGTCAGCCATCTATGGAAGATGACTCCTAGACTTCAAGTATGATTAGGATTATAGTGCAGGAGTTCCCTAAGTGAATCTACAAGTGGTATTCAGTTCTGAATAACAGCATGGATGATGCATCTGAGGGGCCAATGCACCACTCCATGGTCAATATTAGCTGGGGTTGGGGGGGGCAGTGGTGGTGGGGAGCAGGGAGAAGTTTGGGAAGGCTGTTGCTATTGGCAGTTCTAAAGTTAGGGGGATATGCAGGCATTTCCACAGTCACAAATGTGTTTCCAGGATGCTATTTTGCCTCCCTGGTGCCAGGGTCAAGCATGTGACCTGGAAAGAGGGATACAGTCCTATCAGCATATTTTGTGTTACAAGGTTGCCAAGTTAGCTTGTATCTACTGGAGTTTAGAAGATAAAGAGTCAACTGATTGAAACATGTGATATTGAAGGGTCTTTACATGTGGATATAGAAAATATGTTTCCTCTTGTAGCAGAATCTAGAACTAGGGCTCACTGTTTAAATTAAGGTATCAACAATATAAGCCATAGATAGAAGAACTTTTTTATGATTGTGAATGCTGGGAGTCTTTGGAACTCTCTTCATCAAAATGCAGTGAAAGAGGAGTCTTTGAATATTTTTAAGGCAGAGGTAGATAGATTCTTGATAAGCAAGGGGTGAAAGATCATGCAGGGTAAGCAGGAATCAGATCAACTATGAACTTATTGAATGGCAATGTACTGGACTCAAGATGCTGAGTGGCTTACTCCTACTCCCAATTCATATGTTCAAATGTAGGTATCACCTAAACAGAGCCAGGGCCAATGTTCCTGTGGGGCAGTTTGCAGCTACTATTACAGAGCATTTAAACTAACTTGGCAGAAGGATGAGGACCAGAATGTAGCATTAGAAGGATAAACAATTGCATAAAGAATGATAAATAAATTTAGTTCTGGAGTAAGAAATAGTAAGCTACTTTGTGGACATGGATTACGAACAGGCACAACGTGGTATAAATTAAGTTTAATGTGGATGTATGTAAATATATAAAGCATTGTAAATACACTGTTGATTATTAAGTAGACTTATGTGCAGTGCCTTATTGAATGTCTTTTAGATATCCTAATGTATCACATTTACTGGTTCTCCTGTATCTACACTGCTTATTACCCCCTCAAAAACTGTAATAAATTTGTCAGTTATGATTGCCCTTTCATGAAGCCATGCTGAGTCTACTTCATTAGATTATGTGCTTCTAAATGCTCTGTTATTATATCCCATATAATAGACTCTGAAACATTTCCCAATAACAGATGTTAAAGGCATATAGTTAACTGTTTTTGCCTCCCTCTCTTTTTCCAGAATCTAAGGATTATTGGAAAATTAATACCAGCTGTATCCACTTTCTCTCTAGCTAATTTCTTTAAAATTCAAAGTGCGGCCCATCAGGTCCAGGAGACTTTTCAGCCTTTAGCCCCTTTAGCTTCCCATGAACTTTTTTCTCCAGTGAGAGCGATTGCGATTATTTCCTTCTCCTCTTTAGTCCCTTGATTATTCAGTACTTTTGGAATGCTATTCATGTCCTCTGACAGTGTGAAAGTGTATATTCAACTGTTCTACCATTTCGGTTTCCTCATTATTATTTCCTGAGTCTTGTTCTTTAAGGAGCCTCTGTTCATTTTGACTTCTCAGTTTCTTTTCTTTCTTCCTTTTCATGGCCTTGACATCAAAGGCAGACACTCTTACCTTCCTTCTCAAGTTCAGCTCTTTTGGCCATGTTTAAACCAAGGTTATAATGTGGTCTCTGTAATGACTCTATGACTCTAGGATAGCAGCTGAGTGGTTATTGCAAAACCCAATCTGGGTATCACTGAGCAGGTTATTGCTAATCAAGTGCTGCTTGACAGCACTGTTGATGACATCTTCCATCTCTTTACTGATGTTTGAGAGTAGACTGATGAGGCTGTAATTGGCTGGATTGGATTTGTCCTGCTTTTTATATACTGAACATATCAGAGCAATTTTCACATTGTCAGTAGACGTTAGTATTGTAGCTGTACTGGAACAACTATGACAGGGATGGAGCAAGTTCTGGAGCTCAAATCTTCAGTACTATTGCTGGAATGTTGTCAGGGTCTGGAAGCTTTGCAGTATCCAGGTCTTTAGCAGTTTCTTGATATCACATAGGGTGAATAGAATTGAATGAAGACTGGCAACTGTGATGCTGGAGACCACTAGAGGGGGACAAGGAGCACAATCAACTCAGCACTTCTGGCTGAAGATTGTTGTAAAAGCTTCGGCCTTTTACATTGATATGCTGTGCTCTCCCTCATTGAGGATGAGGATACTTGTGGAGCCTTCTCTTTCAGTCAGTTGCTTAATTGTCCACAACCATTCATCACTGGATTAGCATAGAATTACTATAGCTTGGCATAGGGGCCATGAGGGCTGGGTGGAGCAACATGAGGTGAGTGTGGGTGGTACAGCAGTGTGAGGGGTGGGGGCTAGAAGGCTTTACATTTCTCATTATAATTGGGAAGAAGTCCCACTGCTTTGAGATGGGCTTTTTAAAATAGCTCAGCACCCAGCAGCCGTTATGGCTGCTTCTGAACATTTCCTGGGTTGGCTTGCCTGACTGAAGCCCACATACACACACCTGTCTGAAATTATGGTCTCATCTTGGCAGGTACTTAGGCCTGAGTTGGGTAGACTGAAGCCCCCATGCACCTCGAAGATGAAAGTTCAAGCCTTCATAACTAAGAAGCAAGGGTGCAACTAACTCAGTCTAAGGAATAAGTAGGCAACAAATGCAGAGAATGTTGGAGAAAGTCAGGAGGTTTGACAGCATCTGTGGAGAGAGAAATAGAGTGAATGTTTTTCGAGTCCAATATGACTCAGGACTTCACTCTGTTTCTCTCGCCCCAGATCTTGCCCGATCTTCTGCAGTTTGTTTCAGATTTCCAACAGTATATTGTTTTATTTGAATGAAGAAGTGAATACGCTTGTTATAATATTGGTCCACCACTTTGGAGCAGGAGGACTTTAGCGCTCATCATATTACTTTTGATCTGAACATTTTTCCACTGTTTACAAAACTACCAAACCCACTCATTCCATCACAGAAATAAAAATTCAAATCTGAATACCACATTGACTTGATGAATGGATATGTTGATTTCTTTTGCATGAGGGACGCTCTTTGCATATTAGTTTAAGATTAGGATTTGATTTGATTCTGCAGCAAGCAATCAACCATTCTTGACCACAAATGGTTCCACTGGAATGGATTCAATTTTGACAATATGCAAAGACAACTACTTGTATATGATATATATTTATGAATTATTGAAACTGGATCTGCACACTGAACACTGTGGCACATTGAATATTGGGAAATTGGATAGGTTAGATAAACCATCTGGAAGGGAATCATCCAATGTTCCTTCATTTAAGTCAAGAAGGTAAATAAAACTTATTTATTCACACATGTACTCAAAATTGCTCGATTTCCTTATTTACCTTATGATCAGATGTACCAGTAACATCTTGCATTAATAGTCTTGTGTATTGTGCACCTGTGACACATTCCACACCTTCCTTTCCCAGATCACTGTACCTTGTCAGATCTGTGCAATGTGTGTAGCAAGCAAAAAATATTGTTAGTTTATAGGCAGAATCTTCTATTAATGTTAGCTATCTTGCCTGCTCACTGACAATTTAGTTGAGGAGCCCTGCACAGCCTCTTTTAAGGAAGGCCTGCCATATGCGTTGCCAATCAGGCAATTCATAGGACACTCATGTTGTTCCTCTGGAATGAGGATCCTAGAAGAAGGGAGAAGTCCCATCCACCAGGACCTATCAGCCAAACAGAGGCTGGCAGCTCCTGAGCTCAGCAGCACCTCAGAGAAGGCTACCCTTGATACCACAGAAACAAACTCTGGAGTCCTAAGACAAAGGTAAGTGATATGTGTTGGAGCAGGGGCAAATGGGGAAGGGGCTTGTCAGGGGTGAGTGTACAGAGGTGACTGTCAGTGGAGTCACCTCTGTACAATGTCTGTGCCCTTGAATGAGAGCCTTTAATCAAGGATCCTGCCCACTTCTCCAGATGACTCTTTGCTTGTGGCATTACTGCATTGGCAACAGATCTGCTTGCATGTAGCTTAAGCCCAGCAGTGATGGGAAGTTCTTAAGTTGTCCTTTATTGGATACCTAAGAGCCTCAATTCGCGGAGGTTGGAAAGGTCAACAATGTGCTTTCCCACCCAGAATGTAATTCTGGTGGAGCTGGAATGGTGGTGGGGATTGGCTAAGCTGCAACCCTGCCAAATTAAATGCCTTCCCTCCTGCTATTTCTCTACCACATGAAACAGAAAATGCTCCCCCCCCATGCAATTTGTCAGGTAAATTCAAATGCCAACACAACAGAGTGCATTTTGAGACACAAATATTCCAACCATAATTTCCCTTCCACATGGTCCAAAGTTTTGGGTCTGCAAAAGTAACAACTGAACCTTCAAAACATTAATCACTGCAGTTTATTCTAATGATTGAATGACACACTGTTCAGTCATGTAAATAGTAAGTTATAAAAATCATAAAGCTATATTTGTCTTGACATTAATAAGCAGTTGCAGAATGCCACTGTCTGAAAGAAAAATAAGAATATAACTGACATTAATCGTTGTAATAACAATAACATGTAATCCCCCCCACCTTTATAGCTCAAGTTTTCAAGAGGCAAACTGAGCTTGCTGGAACACAAATTTCATAATGCAGCCTAAATGCAGCCTCATAATGGCAGTTACCTTATAACAACAATAATACTTCATCTGAGGGTAGGCGATGTAGTCCTGATGTTATTTTTTCAAAATGAGATAACTTATGTATCACCCCATGACACTATTTAATGAATATCATTAGATGCTCAGCTGAAATGTTGTTGAGACAGGTTAATTTTTCCTTATTGTTACATTCTGCAGTAAGTGATTGAATTTCACTGCTGGAGGCAGCTTAAGATCACCGTCAGTTACCATTGAATAGCTGAATCACAGATTTTATAATAGGTTGAACAAAAAGTCTGAAATTTGATACTTGTCTGTTGAGTCACAAGTGTGATACCAAACAAACAAATAAGCAGGCCAATTTCAGGGTGCAAGGGAATACTACCAGCATTAACAGTGGCTGCAACCTGTTTGAAAAGCAATTAACACCAATTGGAATCTAACATGTATGTCCTGTGACATTTTGTTCATGAAATGTTTAAATATTTTGACAACTGGTTTTATCTTAATTGAGATATCCTGAATTGAGGTATGCTGTGGTCAGCAAGCAAACTTCTGAACCAGTGAGCATCAATGTTGTTGTTAAGCAGCAACAGCATATTGAAAAGGCAGTAGTCTCGTTTTCATTAGACAGATACGGGTCAACGTGCTCTGAACTAGGTCATATTGGGTCTGCTTGCATTTAGCTGTTATGCATCACTGGAGCACTATGCCGGAAATCAAGTCCCACTATTCTGGGAATTGTCACCAACTTGAAAATATGCAGAATTCCCTAATTTACCTTCTTACAAACCCTGGTTGACAGAAAGCATGGACCAGGTTTCTCTACTTAACAAGAATTCCTACTTATTATAAATAAATACATTGTAACTACAGGTAAACAGTTATGAGCCATCAATATCTAATTCTACTATTTAAAACTCCAGCCCCCTTTTAACCTCTCCCTCTATATCAGTTCACAACCTTTTCAATATCAGGCATATTTTAATAACACAAATAATTCCATGGCACACCCACTTTTTTTAATTGAATAGATCGCTCATAAATGTCACATTTACTTGCACTTACTGTGGTTAGCACCTTACTAGAGAAGTTTGCAACAGACTGCATACAACATGCTAAAGAAGGATCAGAAGCATTAATATTCAAATCCAACGGGAAAAATATGCCACTTCTACCGCAGGCACAGATTGATTTTTAAAATCAATCTGTTCATAGATATTTCATCTGTAAAATGTGACTTAATTTATTTGTATCATTGCAGTGTTAGCTGACTTCAGTTAAGGCACAAGTGACATCTTATGTCCATGAAAATCCAATGGCTGTCATTGTATTGTCTCTGAACAGTTCCTGCTTTGTTTTCTTGAGTTTTATTTTTTAATCAAGTGAGTTAGCACTGGAATTGCCTCTTCTGACAAGAAACATAGCCATTTCTTCTTAGAATCTATTAAAAGACTAAGATCAGTATCATTCTGAAAAAAATATTCTAAACAATATTCACTTTAATACCTGGGCAAATGTGGAAGTTTGTTCAGGCTTGTAGGTTGCTTCAACAGCTGTTTCAGTTGCGCACCTCTTTATTGAGCATGTGCAGTTTCTTCTCATCCCGGAGATCTGATCCTCAATCATTGCACATGCTCAGACTGAATGTTTGGTCCTGTGTATGGGTGAGCAGACTGCATTACGAATGGATTTCCCTCCACCTGTGAATGCACGGTGATGCATACTCACACGTGTTGAGCTGAATCTCTGCGCATGCTCAGTAATGGAAGTCTATGAGAAGTGGCGCTGCTTTCGAGAATGTCACAGCACATTTCTCACCTTGTCACCGGTTGAAAACTACTGGTTTACGCACACATACCAACAGATACAAAAACACAGAAGTTTTTATGAGCAGTGGGTAAGACTGGGAAGGTAGCTCAGTGACTCCTGTCCACAAGGTTTTTTGAGCTGCCCCTTTTGCTGATCAGAATACTGCTTTTCCATCTTCCTTCTCCAGATTCTTTCACCTGTTTTAGGAGGCACATGGTGACTGGTTCATATTTGTAAGGGCCTCTGAGCTACTAATTAAACATCATGGCTTACAGCAACTGAGGAGGGAAAATAAACTGTCTATTTTCAGTCTTGAGATGCTTTATACTATAAGCAAAAATAGCTCCTTCCCTTCCAGAGATCCAATGACTTCTGACTGGTATATTCATATACCAAGCTGTTGAGTTACCTGGAAGCCAATCATATTGTTGGCAGGAAGAAGGCCTTTGCTATCAATAATAGATCACCATCCACAGACCAATTACCTACTTGTTGCTGACCCAATTTCCATCCACATATGGCCCCCTGATTCTAGCTCATCTGTAACTAGGCTTTCCCCATGGCTTAAACAAACAGCTCTGTAAGTAGCATAAAGAGTGTAAGTTAACTTGTTTTTAAAAACTGCAAAAATCCTTCAACAATCTTTGGTTTTTAAACCAGTTCTTTTCCCTTTTCAGTTCACAATCAAAAATAGAGAACAATAAAAGACACAGTCTTTACATAACCATTACGGAAACCTAAAACCAAAATACTGCAGATGGTGGGAATCAGAAATAAAGACAGAAAATGCTAGAAAAAACATTCAGTAGCATTTACTATATAAACCGTGATTAAAGACTGATTTCTTATGCATGTTTTATTAACCACTGTACTAATTTATTAAATAAGCATTCAGTATTTCGGAAACAAACACAGAGAATGCTGGAGAATTCAGAGGGTCTAACAGCATCTGTGGTTAGAGAAACTGAGTTAATGTTTTGAATCTGGTATGAGTCTTCTTAAGAAATTTTATTCAATGTTTCAGAGCTTGCAACCATTAAAAGAAATGGGCTCGAAATGTGTCTCTGATGGCGGTGCAGTCAACAAAATTGAATATCAGGTATAAGGTAACAGGTGGTTGATGCATTACCACTTGCTCTGAGAATTTCTACCCTAATGCATATTGAATGAGAGCCGGCGGTCGAGGGTGGGGTGGGGTGCAGCGGGTTTGCGTGGCCATACAAACAACATCACCAATCTACGCTTGCTGCAGAAAGCTTCACAGGTTCTGTGGTATTCTTCACTATTGTAAGTGAATTCTGCATCTATTACTTTCTGAAATTATCTCACACTGCTTATGCAATAATATAAGTGATTTTGAGTGAGAGCCTTTTCAGGATGACCAAGGGTTTGCTGAATGTGTGAGGATCCAGCAAAACAGATTCCTGATGCTATCAGATATGGACTGTAAAAATAGGACAAATTCTCCATCTAAGTATACACATGCTGGCTAAAGCCACATTTATAGCCCATTCCTGAATGTCAGGCTATGAGCTTAGATTTGATGCCCCAATGTTTTTTCAGATTATATCATATTGAGCAGAAAGAAATGAAAGGGCTGAATGTTTTGCCCTCTCCATTCCACTCACCAAGTTGGTTTTCAGCACTGGGGGAGGGGTTGCATGTTACATATGGCAGACAGGTAACCCACAGCCTTTCTGTTCATACGAGTCTGGTCCCCAGCCACTATCCCACCTGCCCCTAGCTTTATTGAGACCCTTAAGGGACCAATTAAGGAACTCCACCTACCTCCACTGGCATAATATGCTGGACATTGGAAGGCAGGCCAGAGGGGAAAGGCCAGTTTTTCACCAAGGTACAGCCTTTGGGAAGTCCCCCATGAAAACAAAGCACACTACTGCCTCAAAGATCATACTCTTCTTTTCTATCTTCCTAACAGCCCCCAAACTCCATTGCCATCTCCTTTGACTCCCTCCTGGCTGTAAACCTGTGACCCACACAGGTTCAGTTGCCATCAATTTTCGTTGTGTGCAAGACTTGCTTTCACTGAGGGACATAAGCTCCACTCACTGCTTGTTAAGGCCAACCGCATCATAATATTTCTGAAATTCGACCTGTCTGACTGACTTTTCCAACGACAGGGTTGGCAACATGACTCGTCCTCCTTAAAATTCTGTCCCCCTAAGTCTCATAAATATCCGCAAATGCACATAAGTGTGTGATATGTGTGATATCCCCTTCTCTCTTTGTCTGTCATTCCATTATGACAGTAAAGGTATTAGATCGCTGAGCACTGCTCATCAAGCCATTGCTTCATAGCATCAACCGTGATCTCCTTTCCCGGTCTAATACTATATGTTCAGGCTCATGAAACAACAACAAGGTTATTGACACATCTTTATTTGACAGCAATTTAGTCAATGGTGCTATTGCTGCACCTGTAATTGGTTTGCAATCCATCTACAGACACTTTTTAATTTCTTTAGTGCAGAAAAATCAATTTGATTTGTATTTGTAGTTACCACTAACACTGGGAGGGTCATAGAAATTCTATTTCTAGAATGTTATGTACACTCAATAAAATACTCAAAGTATCAGTGCCAGGAGCTTGGAGATTGTTTGTTCAGAACAGACACACACCCAGAAAAATCTAGATCACTTATTTCAACCCCAATTTATTTTCTGGCTGCATTTATTCAAGCAGAATGGTCAAGCATGCAAAGTGAATTATGTTGTTAGCTTTCTTAAGGGCAGTTCTGGGTGGCACAGTGGCTAGCACTGCTGCCTCACAGTGCCAGGGACCTGGGTTCAAATCTACCCTCAGGCAACTGTCTGTGTGGAATTTGCACATTGTCTGCATGGGTTTCCTCCAGGTGCTCTGGTTTCCTCCCACAGTCCAAAGATGCGCAGGGTACATGGATTGGCTACGCTACAGTGCCCAGGGATGTGTAGGTTAGACATGGGAAATATAGGGGAATGAATCTGGATGGGATGCTTTTCAGAGGATTGGTCTGGACTTGTTGGGCCGAATGGTCTGTTTCCATACTGTAGGGATTCTATGATTCTAATCCTGTTTGGTTATCTATTTTGACAACACATGAACATGGCACAAATCTTTAGGGGATTAGGTGACCAGAAGATCCTCTTATATCCCATAATAAACAAGATTAAGGGTTGCCTGCAGTCAGGGAGATTTTGACATCTAAACAAAGAAACCCCCAAAGAACTGCAGATGCTGGAAATCAGAAACAAAAACATAAATCGCTGGAAAAACTCAGTAGGTTTGACAGCATCTGTGAAGACAAAGCAGAGTTAACATTTGGATGTAGATTTAAAACATACCATTTTGGTTCAGCTGCCAGCTATGAGATCTTGAGGCTCAATGGTATTGCCTCTACTCTGGGCCAGAAGACCCAGGTTCAAGTCCCACTTGCTGCAGAGGTGTACTATAATGTATTCAAACAGGGTGGTTAGAAATTGTCCATTTTTCTCCCAATGGGTCTTGTAATGCAACGAGAGGATTCCTGCCTCTAGGCTAAAAAGTCAGTGTTCAAATGCTTCCTGCTCTCAAGATACATTGTAACACGTCTGAGCACATTGATTACAATAACTATACTTCTGCCAAACTCCATTTTCACTCCAGCTGAAATCTGGGAGAGGTATGTGGGCAATCCAGTACCACAGAGAATGCTGGAGAAATTTAGTGAGTCTGGCAGCACTGGTGGAGAGACAAACAGAGTTAATTGTATAAGTCCTTTTTATTCATGTGTGGGATGTGGGCATCGCTGGCTGGCTAGCCAGTGTTTACTGCCTGTCCCTAGTTGCTCTCAACTCTTCGTCAAAACTGAAAGGAAAGTTTTTAATGTACATTTGACATAGGCAGAGGAGGAGCAATGGGGCAGATAATATAGAGGCCCACTGCAAAACACAAAGGGGTTGTTAATGTGGAGAAAGATAAAAGTGGGTGTAAATTAAGGTATGAAAGGGCGAGAATGGGTCCTTTCTACTAAGAGTAAAGTAAGCACTGTGGGGAGGAGATGATGATGAAAGAATGTAAGAAAAGTGGAGAATGTAATGGAATGCATTCAGTTTCTGAAGTAAGGGAATTCAAGATTGAGACCTCGAGTATGTAAAGGACCTAGGTGGAAAATGAGGTGCTGTTCCTTGAGCTTGCACTGCGTTTCGTTGGAAAATTGCAGCAGGGCCAAGGCAGAAATGTTAGCATGAGAGCAAGGTGGTTCATTAAAATAACAAGCAACTGAGAAGTCAGGATCATTCCAATGGACAAAGCGAGGTGTTCAGCAAAGAAATCACTCAGTCTGCATTTGGTCTCGCCAACGTAAAGGAGACTGCATTCTGAGCAGTAAATGCAGAATTCTAACTTGAAAGAAGTACATGTATAATGCTGCTTCACCTTAAAGTTTTTGACAGTGAAGAAGGAGGAGATCAATGGGCAAGTGCTGTACCTTTTACAATTTCATGAGAAAGTGCCATTGGGAAATGAGGAAGTGTTTGAGCCAGGGTAACATGGAGGTAATGATCTCTGCTGAATGCTGACAATGGAAGGGAAGGGAAGATGTGTTTGGTGGTGGACTCCTGCTGAAAGTGGAGCAAATGGTGCAGAATGACCCTTTGAAACTAGAGACTGATGAGGTGGAAAGTAAAGGCAAGAAATCCTATTGTTATTCTGGGAAAGAAGGGAAGGGGTGAGGGCAGATGTGTGGGAGATGAGTCAGACATGGCTGAAGGCACTCTCAACCACAATGGGGGGACTCCTCAGTTGAGGAAAAGGAGGTCATGTTTTGGACGGCCTAGCAGAAGGTGGCATCATCAGAACATATGAAATGGAGATGGAGAAACTGGGAGAATGGAATGGAATCCTTGCAGGAAATAGGGTATGAGGAGGTGAAGTAGCAGCAATTGTGGGAGACAGTGGATTTGTATTGGTGGACAGTCCATCCTCAGAAGTGGAAACAGTGAAGTCAAAGAAGTGAAAGGAGGTGAATGTGAGAGAAGGGTGGAAATTGGAGGCAAAATTGATTAATTTTTCTAATTCCAAATGAGAGCAGAAAGCAATAATGATGTATTGGAAAATGAGTTGCTGGTGGGACCCAAGTAGAACTGGAACAAGTAATGTTGCACATACCCCAAAAGAGGCAGGTGTAGCTGGGACTTATGCAGGTACCGTTAGCCACTTCTTTGACTGGGAGTAAGTGGCACATGTTAAAGGAGAAGTTGTTCAAAGTGAGAATGAGCTCAGCCAGGCAGAGAAGGGTGGAGGTGGTTGGGGACTGTTCAGGCCTCTTTTCAAGGAAGAAGCAGAGAGCCTTCAGAACATCCTGATGGGGAACTGAATTGTAGAAGAATTGCACATCCATGGTGAAGAATTTGCAGCTGGGACCAGAAAACTAGAAATTGTGGAACCAACGTAAAACGTCAGAAGAATCAAGAATGTAAGTGGGAAAACACTGACCAAGGGGAAATATATACAGTCAAGATAGAAAAATATAAGTTCAGCAGGGCAGGAACAGGCTGAAACAAAGGGTCTGCCAGGGTAATCCTATTTGTGATTTTTGGGAAAGAGGTAGAAGTAGCAGTGTGGGGTTAAGGACAATGAGCTGGAAAGCTATGGAAAGGAGATCTCAAGAGGAGATGAGTTCGTTGACAGTCCTGGAAACTACAGATCAATGGTAGGGGTCATGATCCGGGGCAGATAGGAGGAACCATCTGAAAGTTGGTGCTCAGCCTGTGCCAGGTAGAGGTCAGTGTGCAAGACGACAACCAAACCATCCTTATTGGCAGGTTTGATAACAAGGTAAGGGTTGGACCTGAGGGAACAGAATACAGAAAGTTCAGAGTGAGACAGGTTAGAGTAGGTGAGAGGACCAGAGAAATTAAGTGACTGATGTCACGTTGGCAGTTCTCACTGAAGAGATCAAGTGTCATCAAATGGCCACAGGGAGAGGTCCAAGTGGAAGGAAAGTATTGAAGATGAGTGGTAGGGTCTGTATGCTGGGGAAGGGATTCCTGTCCAAAGAAGAGAGCATAGAGGCAAAGACAATGGAAGAAACATTCAGTGTCATGTTATGCCTCACATTCATTGAAGTGAGGACACAAAGGGATAATTGATTGTTCCGCATCAGAGAGGGAAAGGTCAGAGGGTGTGGTGAATACACAGCGAGAGGTGGGATTAGATGAATGCACATAATTGGATAGAAGAGGAGGGAAGAAAGGAACCAGAGGGGTGTTGGTGCTCTTGTGTTTTGGAGCCTGCATTCTCTAACACCCAAAAGGAAGAGAAAAAGTTTCTTATTAAAGCATTGAATGAGATGAAGAATGAAATGGAACTGGGGACCGGGACAGCTTTGAGATAGTGTGAGGCATTGCTGACGGAGAGAGAAATCGAGAGTGTGCATGTGATGTTGCATGGCACTGAGAGTGAAACTCAGGATTCAGTGGAAACAGCTGGCTGAGGAGCTTTGGATGTCTCGGAAGCATCTGTGATCTTGGCTGGGTTCAAAACATGAAGACTGGAACTTGAATTGGAATCTGAGTGAGAGAAGGCAGAGTTGGAGACAGTTACTGAGGAAGGAGATGCAACTGTGAAAGTGAATTGTAGCAAACACTTTATCCAACACTCGGCAGGAGTTAGAAAGAAAAGGTGAGGGTGGTCAATCTGTGGAACTCATTTCCGCAGAGGGCTGTGGAGGCCAAGTCATTGAATACACTTAAGACAGAGATAGATAGGTTCTTGATTAGTAAGGGGATCAAGGGTTACAAAGAGAAGGCAGGAGAATTGGGGTTGAGAAACATATCAGCCATGATCGAATGGTGGGGCAGATTCGATGGGCCAAATAGCCTATTCTGCTCCTATATCTTATGGTCTAACAAGACAAAAAAATGAAAATGGAAATCCCATGGAGGGAAGAGCAGAACCTCCTCAAGGCAGGCATATATTTCCCACACCAACTGAGGTCTCCATGAAGGTCGCTCCTTCTCAACCTCTCCCCTCAACTGTGGTTGGTTTTAGATGGTCACCATTGTCAAATCTGCCTCCATTGTCTCTTGTTCTTTCTGTTCGATAATTGAATGTCAGACTATACTTTCAACAATGACAGCTCTCCAAGGTGACTTTTATATTTTTTTTTAAGATTGATTTTAAGTTTCACTGTTAGCCATGTGAGGAATTGGAATATTCCTCAATGAGAAAACATTAATATTCATTGTGGTAACTGAATGTTAATCTCAATGAAAAATGACTGAATAATCTCACACTGTAAAATATGTAGGACAGCTGTCTGCAAACAGTAAACTACAGTGCCCAGTAATAGTTACATATATTAGTTGCAGCTATTTTCAAAAAGGGTAAAATAAATTTTGTGAACCTACACATACACTTTTTTTCTTTAATGATCATTTAGGAGTTATTTTCTTTTTGTGAATGCTATTGATATCACTGTTTATCTTATATAGAGGATAAACAGTATCAACAGCAAGTCATCCGATACAAGTGGTGGGAACTGTACTATTAAACGATGGCAACTATTGCATCGACAGAACACCTTTTATGGAATGAAAATGTTCCAAGATGTTTTATGGGAGTACAGCCAAACAAAAATTGACAGCAAGTCAAAGAAAGAGAAATTACAGGACAGTGACTGAGACCAAGAGTATGATCAAAGAAGTTGGAAAGAGGAAAGGGAGATTGAATTGGTGAGACTTAGGCATGGAATTTTAGAGTTTTAGGCCTAGTTGGCTGCATCCATAATCAATGGTGCACAAGGGGACAAAACACAGGCAGCAGGCTTTGAATAAGTTTATGTTGTGGAGAGTAGGAGGCTGACCAGGAGAGAATTGGAATGGTCAAGGCTAGATGCAACAAAATCATGGAGAACTTTAGCAGTAGATGGACTGAGGAAGTGGCAGGCATAGGTTGTGTTAATACAGAGACAAAAGTAATCTTAATGATCAGTGAGGATGTCAGGTTAGAGCTCAGCAATGGGTTCAAAAGAATGGTGAGATTTGAATTGTCTGGTTCAGTTTAAGTCGGCGACCAACAAAGGATGTTGCTATTTTATATTTTGTATGTGCTTATTTACTTAATGATGATAGAAACATTAGACTTTTTAGCGAATTTTCAATGCAATCAATGAATTAAGATTATGAATCTGATAAAAAAAGACGTAAAAGGGATTGTCACTGGACTGCATGACAACTTTACTGCATTTTTACTCATGCTTACAAAACTCAAAATACAATGTCCAAATTAGATGTGATTCCATACTAAACCTTTGCTAAAAATTTCTAATTATATGACAACCAATTTAAGATTATCGATTAGGCTCATAATATGATAGACTTGTGTATACTGGAAGCTACTTGTATTGTGACAAAAGCCCCGTCCTTTGCAGACAGAAAGAACATATACATATGTGTTATGACTGCTTCACCCTAACAAAACAGGTGACAGCCAATCTCTGTTTAATTTCTCAGAGTTATGGCTTCATCAAGCAGAGTCAACTTTGCATAGTTTGATTTTAAACAAAGATTGGTAGTTAATTGTCAGTCATCATCTAACTGGTGCATTCTCCATCACAATACCTCAACCAATCAGCACTCTCATTTTATGCAGATTAAAATATGGCTTTCTCTGTACAATGGTATTTCTTGAGAATTGTCCCGTTAAATGCAAGACTAAAAGATTTGAACAAAATGTGACTTTATTCAGTAATACTCAAGTAGTATCTGTGGTAGAATGAAAATGAACAAGAAATGGTTGTCGGCAATGCTCTCATCTATTTTTGGTTTGAGTAAGAACATCCTTTCAGCAAAGTCCATCAATAGGTTCATATTGAACTCGGACTTTGGTCAATTCAGTAAAAACATTGAGATTACTGAGACGTCCCAATGCAATTGGTTTCTGTCAAGGCATTATTTTTGTTCATTCATGGGATGCGGCTGTCAGTGGGCAAGTCAGCATTTATTACCCATCTCTTATTGCCCTTGCGAAAGTGATAGTGAGCAGTCTTCTTGAAATACTGCTGCCTATGAGAAGCAGGTTCACCGACAGCACTTTTCAGGAAGGAGTTCGGATTTTGACCAGCAACAATGAAAGAACAACAACATAGCTCTATGTCAGGATGATATGCGTCTTGGAGGCGAAATTGCAGGTGGTAGTGTTCCCATATATTTTGTGACCTTGCCCTTCTATGTGGCAGAGGCTGAAAGTTTAATAGGTGCTGTCAAAGGAGTCTTGGAAAGTTGTTGCAGACATTGTAGATGTACACACTGCAGCCACTGTGCATCAGGGTGGAAATGGTGAAGGTATTAGATTACATTGCTTTGTTCTGGATGGAGATCTACCCATCCAGGCAAATGAAGAGTATTCTATTACTGGTAACCTATAAATGGTGGATAAATGGGCATTGGTTAGTTCAGTTGGCTGAATGATTGGTTTGCAAGGCAGTGTAATGCTAACATTGTGTGTTCAATTCCTGCACTAGCTGAGGTTACCATGAAGGACTCACCTTCTTCAACCTCTCCTCGTGCCTGAGGTGTGGTGACCGTCAGGTTTATCTGCTGCCAGTTGTCTGTCTCTAATGAGAGAACAGCCCTGTGGTCTGGTACGACAATGGCGACTTTACCTTTTAGATAGTAGACTGGTATTGAGAATTCAGGAGGTGTGGTGCTCACCATAGAATCCATAGCCTCAGTGCTGCACTTGGTAGTTGTAGAATGCAAATGATTTGTCCACTTCAGTTTCTGATCAATGCTAACTGCCAGGGTGGTGATAGGGGAAACTCAGTGAAGGCAATGCCATTGAATGCCAAGTAGCAACAATTGGATTCCTTCTTGTTGGTGATTGTCATTGCCTAGAACTGTAGTGTTGTGAATATTAGTTGTCACGCATTAGCTGAAATCTGCATGTTTGTTGAGGTTTTACTGCATTTTGACACAGACTTCTTCAGTATCTAAGGAGTCACAAATGGTGCTGAATACTGTGAAATCTCCAGCCAACATTTCTACATCTGACCTTATAACGGAGGGAAAATAATTGAAGAAGCACCTACCATACTATCTTGAGGAACTACAGCAGTGATGTTCTGGGGCTGAGATGATTTATCTCCAACAACCACAACTTCCGTTGTGCTAGGTATGAATTGTCCCTCTCATTCCTACTGACTTCAGTTTGGCTGAGACTTACCGATTACAAACTCAGGCAATTTCTCTATTGATATCGAGGACAGTGCCTCTCAATTTCCATCTTGAGTTCAGCTCATTTGTCCATGTCTGGACCATGTCTGTATTATAGTCAGGCATTAGGTAGGCTTGGTAGAACCCAAATTGAGCATCAGTGAGCAGATTAGTACTGAGAATGTGTCACTCGACAGCACTGTTGACAACACCTTTGATGAAGAGTAAACTGCTGGGGTAGTAGATGGCCACGTTGGATTTGTTATACTTTTTGTGGACAGGAGATACCTGGGCAATTTTACACATTGCCAGGCAGATTCCAGTGTTGTAACTAATCTGGAACAGTTTGGCTAAGGATGCTTCTGAAGCACATATTCAGTACTATCGCCAGAATGTTTTCAGGGCCCATAGCCTTTGCAGTATTCAGTGACTTCAATCATTTCTTGGTATCACTTGGAGTGAATTGAATTGGTTGAAGATTGGCATCTGTGATTCTGGAGACCTCAGGAGGAGCTCAAGATAGATTATCTTTTCAGCACTTCTGGCTGAAGATGCTTGGAAATGCTGCAGCCTTGTCTTTTGCAGTGATGTGCTGGTTTCAACATTTACGAAGCCTCTGCCTCCAGTGAGATGTTTGATGGTCCACCATCATTTATGGCTGGATGCAGAGGACTGCACAGATTATAATCGATCTGTTAGTTGTGGAATTGCTTTGCTCTGTGTATCATTTGCTGCTTGTGTTGTTTGGCACACAAATATGTGCGTCGGAATGGTATTTGAGCTTCACCAGGTTGACTAATCATTTTTAGGCAAGCCTAGTGAAGCACCTGGCATGTGCTGTTGCATACTTCATTGAAGCAACTTTGATCTCCTGGTATGTTGGTAAGGGTAGAATCAGGGATATGCCAGGCCAAGAGCCTACAGAATGTGGTTGACAACATTTCTTCCGATTGTTCATGGCCCATCGTGCCTTATGGATGGCCAGTCTTGAGTTGCTAGATATGTCTGAAATCTATCCCATTGAGCACAGTACTAGTGCTGCACAACATGATAGAGTATATGCTCAATATGAAGGCAGGACTTCATCTTCAGGTGTATCACGTGATGGTCACTCCTACTGATACTGTCAGGGACAGACAAATCTGCTACAGGTAGTTTGGTGAAGATGAGGTCCAACAGATTTTTCTCTTTTGTTGGTTCTCTGACCACCTATAATAAACCCAGTCTAGCAGCTATGCCATTTAGGACTCAGCCAGTGCAGTGAGCAGTGGTGCTAATAAGCCATTCTTGATGACGGATATTGATGTCCTCCATCCAGAGTATATTCTGTACCTTGTTGTATTCAGCACATCCTTCAAGCAGTGTTCAATTTGGAAGAGAACTCATTAATCAGCTGAGGATGGGTTATAGGTAGTAATCATCAAGAGATTTTCTTGCCCATGTTTGACCTGATGCCATAAGACCTCATGGGATCCAGAGTCAATGTTCAGGACTCCCAGGACAACTCACTCCCAACTACATACCATTGTGTCACCATCTGTACTGTAGGTGAGATTTGTCAGTAATATTCAAGGATGGTGATGTGTTGTCTGGAACGTTTTCTCCAAGGGATGATTCCATGAGTATGACTATGTCTTTGACTAGTCTATGGGGCAGCTGTCTCAGTTTTGGCACAAGATGTTAGGAGGACTCACAGTTGACATACTTTACAGGGTTGTGTGCCAGTGTTGCTTCTGGTGCCAAGTGGACTGGGTGACTTAATTCCTTATTTCAGATAACTGAGTGGCTTGCTAGATCACTTCAGTTCAGAGTCAACCACTTGATATGGATATACAGTCTGACCAGGTAAGGGTGAGAGATTTCCTTCTTTAAGAGGCACTAGAGAATTAAATGGGTTTTTAAACAAAAAAAAACCATAGAGTTATGGACCAGACCAAAGCTTGTTCAAATATATCAAGGAGATAGCCTGGATCCTAACTTTTATCTTATTTGAAGGCAAATGTAAGCTGTGTGCTCTAAATGTAATTTGATTAGTTACACTACTCAGCTTTAAGCAAAACACAGTTTATTCTTACATTCAGTTAAAATACAAACAAAAGAAAGAAGAATTGCTTTAACTTTAACCCTATTGGAAAACTTAACAGAATAAAAGATTATTTAATCACTATACAGTAAAATAGATTGTCTCATATGCGGTGTATCTCCAGTCCAGGAGAAAAGAACACTCAGAAAATTCTGGCAAACAGAGCGAGAACTTCAGTTTTCTGCTGTGGGTGAGAGAGATGTATAACAGCTTCCACGGCCAATTGTAAAACCCCAACAACTAAAACTAAACTCAAACCGTGGTTCTGTGGGTGCCTGACTCCACTCATTCATGCTGCTTCTATTGTTCTAAGTTAAATCAAACCCAGGGTCTCACAAGCGGATTACTTTATTGACTTGGAACAGACAGCTCGCTACCTCTGTCTTAAAACCTTTCTTCAATAAAAAAAGGATAAAATATACCTCTTAACACCATTGTGTTGTCACAATGGTCATCATTAAACTATTTTATAATTCCAGATTTATCAATTGATGTCAAATTGTATCATCTGCAATAGTGGGATTTGAACTCACTCTCCAGAACTTTAGCCTGGGTCTCTACATTCCTAATCCAGTAACAATGTCACTACAACATCTCATCAATGTAAATGACACAGATATGCAAAATAAGATTCTATCCAAAAGAAACAACAAAGCCCTAAAGACATTGCTGTCCATTAATGAAATTAACTCGGTAGGTTATCAGTGACACACTGAGTTAAACTGGTTCAGAACAGCATGGAGATTTGTTGTTGGATACCCAATTAAGTAGATTCAAATGCTCTCATTTTTGGTAGCAGTCTCAGGAATCTCTGCGCAAGAATATATATTTATATTCTGAACTTATTTGTTTTGCCCCCAATGAGAAATATAAACTCTGTTAACAGTAATCTGAATTAAACACCTTTAGTTCATTCAGAAAAAAATTTAAGCATTTAAGCAATATTTTTCCCAATATTATGCCAATGTTCAAGAACCACATTCATTGGACGTGTGCAATGGAAATCCAGCTGAAAACTACAGGCAAATATTTGAATGATAGTTTAAATAAGCAAGACAGTCAGCGCTCCCAAAAGCAATGGAAGCACAATGATAAACTTGCCAAGTGGCAAAACCAGTAATCCATCTAATCACATGATTTTGATTAGTCTGGCGTTTAGTCCTGATGTTACAATATAGTCTGTTGTTTACTCTGCTCCACACTGTACAAAATGGTCCAAATTATTGTTTTGATTATAGCGCCATCTTGTGATTGTGGTATTAAACAGTCATGATCAGCAATAATGTGGAGGTGCCGGTGTTGGACTGGGGTGGGCAAAGTTAGAAATCACATGACACCAGGTTATAGTCCAACAGGTTTATTTGAAAACATAAGCTTTGAAAGCCTCAGTCTTTCTTCAGGTGTTAGTGCCACCTGAAGAAGGACTGAGGCTCTGAAAGCTTGTGTTTTCAAATAAATCTGTTGGACTATAACCTGGTGTCGTGTGATTTCTGACTATGATCAGTAATAAGCAGATAAACATGCACTATGCTGTATTAATTACGCAAGCCAAAGAATAGCGCAGAAAATTTCAATTACCTGATCAAGCTGGTGTTCTGGAAAATTGTCATTTATTGTATTATGGCTCACTGCCTACTATTATAACAAACCATTCAGACAAGAAAGCCCTACAGTCAATTCCTGGTCTGTGCCGAGTTAGTTAATCTCAGCCAGGGCTACAGTTTGTATTCTGTAATTGGCCTCAGGCCCACTAACCTACAGAAAGGAAATTTCAGCCAGGATTCCTCATCATAATAGCTACCCTTCAATTCCTACCACATGTGTGCACATTTGATGAGGACAGATTAGGAATAACTGTGATACTGGCCACCACTGAATGTCCTGCTAACACTCACTGTCTAGGCTCATCGATGAAGAATAACATTTTACACATGATTGTCTGAATCACTGCTGGTACTATTAAAACATACCCAAGCAAAAATCAATGATTTAGAGATAATAAAAAGGATAGAAAATGAAGAGGAGAACATCGAGAAAGAAATGCTAAAAGCAAAACATGAAGGCTGCTGGAAATCTGAAACAAGTACAGAAAATTGCTGCAGAAACTCAATAACTCATACTGGACTCAAAATGTTAACTGTTTGCCTCTCCACAGAGGCTTCCAAACCTGTTAAGTTTCTCCAGCAGTCTCTGTGTTTGAGAAAGAAATGATGATGGGCACACGATTATTTACACGAATCTCATCATACCACAAAAAAATTCTGAGCTTCTCCAATCTGTCTAAACGAAGAAATCCCCTAACCATTCTTGCAATCATTTTTCTACACCCTTTCAGGAGTCTTCATATCCTTCCAAAAATGCAGTGTGATCCCCAGAATTAAATACAATACTCCAGTTGAAGCCAAACCAGGATTTTTAAAATGTTCTTCAAAATTCCTTTTTCCCAGGACTAGCCACCTTTTCTGAACTAACTGATACATCTAGGGAAGAGAAAGCTGTGCCTCAGACCACTATTATAAAAACATAGGATCCCATGTCTTTTCAGTTACCTTTGTCAATCAGCCCTGTCATCATCAGTGATTGATTTGCCGATGTTTCTACATCTCAATTGACGAAGATTTAAAATTTAAACCATTCAGTGGAATGATAAGTATAATTCAGTAAAGCAGGCATCTTGAAAACTCAAAATAGTCTCTATTTGATTCTCATTGATAGTGAAATGAATTAAGCTGCTGTGGCTAGCTGTAAAGAATATTTCACTGCTCATGAGCTTTATCTAGGTGCAAAACAAAACTTTTAGAAAAAGAGGCACATAAATTCTCAATAGGCTACACAAACTAACAATTAAAATCCAAAACAAGTTGCTCCCAAAATAATCACAATATGTATATGGCATTGAATTTACATGTTTACAATTTTATCTGAATCCTGAAAACTCATCCTCAAGCAAAATTATTTCTCAAAATAGCATGAACAGAATTTAATTGAAATAAAAGCCTATCAGCACACAAGATTATATATTTTGAAACAAACACAGTAAGTGCTGCAGAAACTCAGCAGGATTGGCAGCATCTGTGGAGAGAAAAACAGGGTCAACATTTTCAGTCCAGTGACCCTTTAACAGACTAACTGATACCTTCGCTCAGATTGTTCATTTCAAAGAAAGGATTACATAATCACCCACAGTGATTACCCACATTAGCAGCTTTTCCTCACATGTTAGCAATTCTACTTTATGTTTATTAACTACATGTACTATATCCATTAATTAGTGCTAACATTCCAACAGGAATAACATGGTTACATTTTACTGATAATTCTTACCTTATATGTGCTGGATTCATTTAAATCATTTTGGCCTGTAATGAAAGGGTTCAAGCCTATGTCAGAAAAATAAACACTAAGTTAATAAAGCTCTTGCTTATCAGGTTGCAATCCTGTGCTGCACATACAGATTCAGCTATCACTGCACAGGGACTTAATTCTGAAACAAAGGTTTATTAAAAATAAACAAATGATTTCAATAACAGAGCTGATCTCGTGTGTTAGTTATGGTTGCATTTGGCTCTCAAATGTTGGCAGTGGTGGTAGTACAGCCCAGCTTTCATAGAACGATCCCTTCATTCAAAATGTTAACTTAGAAGAAGGGATTACAAATACACGGAGTTGTCTTCCCGCGAATTTAGAAGATTAAAGGGTGACTTGTTCTGAGCTTTCAAGGTATTAAGGGGAACTGCTAGGATAGATGGAGAAGATATTTCTATTAGTTCCACTGTTTCAGGAAAAGGGGACATAATTTCTGCCAAACCTTCAGGATTGAACTTAGGAAACTGTTTCTATGCAAAGGGAAGCTTGGAACTCTCTTTTGCAAAAACAATTGATATTACAGCAGTTGTAAAGTTTAAATGTGAGATTGACAGATTCAATATCTTAATACAAAGTTATTAAGAAGTGAGATCCCAGATCAGCCACGATCTTGTTGAGTGGAGGAAGAGGTTTGAGAGGAAAAATGGCATTATCCTGTTCCTAACCCATAATACATTTTCATTATGATAGTTGGAGAATAATTGTCACACATTAGAATCAATTATGAAAATTAAATAGTGAAAAGGGACTGTCAGGTGCTTTTAAACTTTCTATAAACCTAATTTTTATCATTGTCAATTTTAGATATTCCTAAAAAAATTGTCTGACCGTTTTATCCTCAGTTAATAAATATTCTTTACACATAAAAGCAAAATGGAGTTGACAAAGAGAATTCAGGAGCCCACTTCAAACTGCCAACCAGCGACAAGGCCTGCAACTCTTTCATAACAATTAATATAGCAAAATTGAATGGGAAATAGGGATTGAAAACCATGGTAAAAATCATTATCACAAGGAATAAGTTTTGGTCATGGCTATATGTTATGTATTAATATAGGTATTTATTTTCTTCTGTTTGAGCTGTCTGCCCAAAGGCAGGTCTAACCCATGATCTCTACCAGGGATAGGGCAAAGAAACAGATCCTGAATCCACCCCAGGCAGAGCAGGGAATGTGCTCTGTGCTGTTGGCACCAATCTGTTGTAACTAACCCCCCAAGAAGTCTGAGCTCCTGTGGCAAAATACACTATTACATTCATGTTCTCTTCCCAAGCTAGAGATATTGATGAAAGAGGTTTCAACTTCTTTCTATCGCATGGATGGCTAGAAACATCCCCCACACTTGCCACATGTTGGAAGGATTTACAAATTGACCCTCAACTTGTTTGACTGTGTTATGAACATACCTTCCTTGGCTCAAGTCCTGGAGGGGGATTTGAATCCTAAGCTTCAGGTTGAGAGGCAGAGGAACTATTCACTGCACCACAGACTCTCTGATAAATACTTATGTTGAACTAATCACTTCAACACAAAAGACAGTGTTCTTGAAATTATTATTTTCATTCATTCATGCTTGGGATGTGCATGTTACTGAGAGGTCAACATTCTTTCCCCAACTTTAATTGCCCTGGAGGAAATGATGTTGAGCCACTTCCCTGAAACTTTCCAGTTGTGTGGTGAAGCTACTTGCACAGCACAGTTCGAGTTGGAGTTCCAGGATTTTGACACATCTACAATGAGGGAATGGTGATATATTTCTAAGTCAGGATGTTTTGTAACTTGGAGGGGATCTTGCAGCTGGTGGTGTTGTCATCAGACTGCTGCCCTGTCCTTCTAGCTCGTTGAGCTTGTGGGTTTGGGAGGTGCTTCTGAAGAAGCCTTTGTGATCTGCTGCAGGACATCTTGTAGACGGTACACACTGTTGTCTCTATGCTCCAGTGGTAGAGGGAGTCAATGTTTAAGATGATCGACAGTATGCACAGTAAACAGGCTGCTTTATCCTTGATGTTATCTACCTTTCCCAGATTTGTCAGATCTGTACTGTCACAGGCAAATGGAGATTATTCCATTACACTCCCTACCTGAGCCTTATGGAATTAGGCTTTGGGAAGTCAGGTTACGCAGCCTCTAACCTCCTCTTCTATCCATGGTACATTTTGTGGATGATTCAGTTCAATTTCTGGTCAATGGTATTCCCCAGTATGTTAATACTGGGGCATTAGCCACAATAAAAATGCTGATTTCACAAGTTGGTGTTTAGATTCTCTCTCTTGCCAAAAATGGTTATCGCTAGGCACTGTGTAGTATGACTGCTAATTAACATTGATTGGCCCAATCCTATGTTGCCTAGATCAAATGGTATTGAATATTGTGCAGTCATCAATGAATTGACCCCCTTCAGACCTTATGATGAAGGTAAGGTCAATGAGCAGCTGAAGATGCTTTGGCCCAGAACATCACCCTAAAGAACACAGGGCTCTTGTGGCACAGTGGTAGTGTCCCTACCTTGAGATGAACATCTCTGGCAGGTTCATATCTACACTAAAGAACTCCTTCAACAATGTCCTGGACTTGAGATGGTTGGCCTCCAATACGCACAGCCATCTTCCTTTGTGCTGCCAAGACACAGTTGGTAGAAAACTATCCTCCAATTATCACTGATTCCAAATTTAGTTGGGGTCCTCGATACCACATCATAACAAGACATTAAGGCCATCATTGTTAACTCACCTGTTGATTCAGCACTTTTGTCCATGTTCGAACACAGACAATTTTGATGTCTGGAGACAAGTGACCCTGGCAGAACCCAAACTGAGCATTGGTGAGTTAGTTATTAATGGGTAGATATCACTTAACATCACAGTTAGTAACACAAGCCCATCCCACATTGTTTGCTGATGAATGATTGTCAGTAGACTGATAGGGTGGTAATTAACCAGGTTGGATTTGTCTTGTATTTTCTGGACATGTCATGACTAAGCAATTCTATATTTTGCAGTAAATCTAAAAAATTCACTCGTTACTGACAAACCAACAATGACTTATATAACATAAATGAGTAGAGGGAAGTTAATGGATTCATTTTAAACTCAGGGGAAATTCTTTGCTGATGTTTTGCAAAAATTAAGAGAATTCTTATGAATATAAAAGAAAAACTTGACAGTGGTCACAGAAGTCAAGGGATAAGAACAAATCCCTGACATTTGAGAATGGCTTTGGCACAGAGGCAAGAGTTGGATTTGAGACTGTATAAATAAGAAGTTTCTCACAGGAGTGTGGCCTGCTAATTGAGTGGTATATTGCCTGTGCGTGAAAACTCTGGAGATGACATCTCAGGAAAAACGGCTACGTCAAAACTGCAGCCACTCAATGAAGTTCTTTCAGCAGCAAATAGAGAGATATTTTGGCACATGTGCAATTTTGCAAATGGTGCAAGGGCCTGACATTGGATTGGAGACACATTCACAGAATTCCTAACTGTCCTTCACTTCAGGGCTTAAATTTACTTGCTGGCAGTAATTCACAAAGAGGATTCAATTGTAGTCAGCAGAAACCCTTGCAGCCACTTAATGGAGGCTGATGTTTCTCTTCATGCTTGTCCTGTTGCAATGGTCACTTCTTTCCTCCCACTGAAGGCACCACCAAGGTTTTACTGCCATTCCTACAGATGACCCAGCACAGTGCACACTGCAAAACAGGCTGGTGGCTTTACCCACAAGCCACAGTGTATAGTTGTGCTAAATCTAGAATCTGCGTGCTGTCCCTAAATGGATGGAGTTTTGGAAGAATGCTCCTTATTTGGCCGCTTCCAGGTAAATCATGTTGCCATGGCCATTTCCAGGTGTCTTCGACAGTAAATTCACCAAAACAAATTAATCAATGAGTGAATATCTAATGATATACAAGTCCAACAAATTGTTCCAATTTTCAGTGGCAGTATGAAGTAGATTACATTGTCATGCTTAGGGTAAAATAGAGGATAGAAAGTACTTCTAATTTACTTGTCAGAAATCGAACTAGGAAACTTGAAAAGTTAGAGAAGCAAGATCAGAATAATTTATGTCATTGAATATTTGTACCCCAATAAAATGCTTAATCTGTTAACTGATTGAAGTACAGGGCGTTCTGCTATGACACAATAGTTGCGTTCCAGGATAACGTTGTCTCAGAAGATTGCGCTATAGGAATAACAGGGCCTATGGGAAAAGTGGAGTTGGGGACAGACCACCAAAAATATCACTCAATCACTCAACATTCTTCCTCACAACTCTCCTATAAGTATTGGCACCATGCCTATCATTTGTGTGAGCCTTGACACTAACAATCAAATAAAATCTATTCACCTGCAACATAGTCTGCATCACAGCTTAAACCATTGCTGATCTGACTTGACATTCAATTGGCACAGACTTCTGTATAGATTTTCAGATAAGTGAAGCAGAGAATGTGACCTTTCTTTCCCATATAGCCCATTGAAATTGAAATTAATTGTAGGATTAAAATGCGTTATAAACCTATAACATTGTATTCAAAATAGTGCCAGAAAAGAGCAGGTTGTAGCATGGACAACTTTTGGTATAAATGACTTACATGAACAAGTTCAAAAGTTCTTAAATATTAAATATGTAATAAAATCTAGGCAAAAATACTACATACAAAGATGCATGTTTGAACAGCACTCATATTATTTTAAATCATGCTTCTTTTTTTACATTTAATGTGGTCAGCATAAACTCTTCAATCTAAGACTTCGCATATTTTCTTAATAAGATGGTTGTTCTCTGTGTAATATTATATTTAATGTTTATGACATACAATCCAGTTACCTTTTTCAAATGAACTCATTGTGAATTAATCTGAACATTTACACCATCTGCAAGGATAGAAAAAAAGAAATTTTCCTTTGACAAAGCCCGTGATGTCAATACATACTCGATGGAATTGCATTATAGCCAACACAAGTTCACATTTTAGAAATAGCGTTCCCCTATTCGTCAATCGTGTTATAGCTAATTCGCGTTGGCGGAGCAGGCATTACAGCAGAACTCCCTGTATAATAAACTATGACAACTCACATTTAGTTTTTGTAGGGGAGTTAATATTATTAATAAATTCTGTAAAGATATTTAATTATAGCAGTCAGTCATTAATAAACAATGCATAATTGAACAATATAATCACTGGACTGTTTAGAATCAAGGTTAAATACCACCAGTTAATTTTACAACACAAACCATTACATTCATGTTTTTTTGTATCATTATAAGAAAATATGCTATAAATATATTGACTTGGTTAAGAAAAAAAGAGGTTAACAAAAAGATAAGTGAAATGATTAGTTCATGTCAGATGATGTGAAGAGATATGAGGAATGTTGCATTCTATTAACTAGAAATGCATTGCTTGTGTCTAAGGGAATAAGTAACGGCAATGTGCTGTGATTTGTACTAAAACCTTTGAGATGCTTAAACCATAACAGTTCTTAACTCAGCTAGCTGAAAGTAAGTAAAAACAGATTGAGGAATTGATTTTTGATTTTTTCAAGGAAGTAGAGGGTGACTGATGTTTTGAATTTGCTATCCAAGAAGGATGGTGGACATAGTTGTTAGAACGATACAATTAACTACTAATCTGTCTACAATAAAACAGCATGTCACAGTGACAATATTCTGACAGACACTGCCTGTATGCCATGTTCCTGAAGGACTATATCTTGTAAGGTGATAAAATGGGACCCAGTGAAAAAAAATACTTGCTTTACGATTTCTTAATGTAAAACCTGAATGGTGAATTGACAATGAGCAGACTGTTGAATAGTTTGGCAAGAAAGACGGGACTCTGTAGCCTTTATAATTGGCTTGATCAACTGACAGCCCCACCAAAATTGCAGTCTTTGGAATATTGCCACTTGGGGATTTGTAAGAGGTGTACCAAGTGCAATTGCTTTCAAATGATGCATTTGAGAACTATTCTGTATCATGCATCTCCCTGTACAGAAAACTGGACAGAGAAATGCAGACTGTAATAATAATGAACCCAAAACACAAACAATAATATAGTCTCTGAAACTCATTGGCTAGCAACCAAATATTTTAACTTATCCCACCTGAAAGATTTCAAGTATTATGACATTTATCTTCCAACAAGCATGTTTAAGTAATAAATTAAGAATTTGTACAAGAGAAATGAATTATCGGTAGCAATTGATTTTCTAATATACACCCTTCTGTTGTTCTTTGTATGGTAAATGAAAAACAATTCCAATTTGTAGTTAAGCAGTGTTAGAGGACGGGGAAATGGTTAGATGCAGCAAGCATGGGGACAGGCTGCTGATCAAATTAGAGAAGAGTGAGATAAGGATGTAAACAAATCCAGCAGAGATCTTCAAGTAAACAGAATTTACATACTCATTTGTGTTCAATTGCAATGACTCAAGAATATTATTATAACCGCCACAATCATCTGATAAGGCTATGATGAGATTGATCAAATTGTAGGTCACTTCTTCGGCAACTATTCTAACATCATATAATGTCACTTTGTGATTCCCAGTTCTAATTATCCCAACTCTAAGGGTGACATGGTGGCTAGGCACTTATTGAGAATTTAAATACATACAAGTCAACAAATTAAGACAATGTATACTGCTACATCCAAGCTAACTAACAACTTCTGTGCACCACTTTTGACAACATTATCCCTTTAATTCTGCTCTCAGACAAACGTGGGTAAATTGGTTGCTATGATCATGACGTTTGTCCTGTGTTGGACCATGTTGAGGTGTCCCTGTCAGTGGGTATCAAACACTGATACCACTGCCTTCCTTTTCCTTTGTCAACTTATGCTGGGGCTCTTCTCATTCTTCCTTCAGTTCATTTTTGCATTTCTCTTTCAACCTAAATTACAAAGACCTTGCACTAATTCCCTTCAAATAACATGGGGTTATAAACAGAACTGTTCTTGAATTGTCAATTCTTCGACACCTGTAGGCCAGCTTTTGTCACTCTTCTTGGAAAACACGTATACAGAAGTAAAATAATGCAGATTCTGGAAATCTGAAATGAAAAGCAAATGCTGGAAATACTCAGCTGGCCAGGGAAGCATCTGTTTCAGATTAAAAGCGAGTGTTGAAGTCTGTGTTTATCAACTGAAAGGTCACCGATATGACACATTAACTCTGATTTTCTCTTTGCAAATGCTGCCTGACCTGCTCAATATTTTGAGCATTTTCTGCCTTTGTTATGGAATATATGTAGGTGAATTTAATATGTAATTTAAATTTTATGTTTATCCATCTTATTCCACTTGATGTTGCACCACAGTATTTTATTCAGAACTAGATAAAAATTAACATCTTTTTAGGATTGTTGGGTCACCATTCAATTGGTTCCCAAAAAAGCTCATGCAATATACCATTACCATTGCAATCTCAAATGATTATTTTAAAAAACCACTGATGATGGAAATGTGAAACGTACAAGTGAAACTGCAGTGGGGTGGGATATCAGATCACTCAGTGTTTTTAAAAGAGCTCAAGGCAGGTAGCAGTGGCCCCTCTACCTGCAGCTCCACCAACTGCGGTTCCACCTCCACTACCTGAGGATCCTCCTATTTCACTTACATCCTGTTGTCCTGAGGCCCTTCCTCCTCCAATTGGGCTGCCTCCTTTACCTGCAGCTCCTCCTTATTACCTACAGCTTCTACATCTGAGGGTCCTTCTCCAACCCCACCAATCCAATTCTCTTACCACACCTCCTCAGGCTTTACCTCCTCTTTAGGCTCCTCCTCCACCTTAGGCTCTTCCTCTGTCTGTGACCACTCCCCCTCAGCTCCTCCATCTGAGACTCTTCACCTCAGGCTCTGCCTCCAACTGAGATCACTCCACATCAGATTCATCCTCCACCTCAGGCTCCTCCTTCGCTTGAGATATTGCCCTCAGGCCCCACTTCAACCTGAGAACACTACACCCCAGGCTCCTCCATCTGAAATCACTTCACCTCAAGCTCCTCCTCCACCTTGGACCACACCTCCTCAGGCCCCACCTCAACATGAGAACACTGCACCTCACGCTCCTCCATCTGAGATCACTCCACCTCAGGCTCCTCCTCCACCTTGGACCACTCAGGCCCTACCTCCATAGAAGACCCCGCCCCCTCCCCGTATCCCACCTCCCCCCCACCCACCCCACCGTGCGCGTGCCGGGGGCGGGGTTTCCAATCCCTCCCCTCCCCTCCCCTCTGCCTCAGCCGTTGGTAAGGGGTAAGGGGGCGCAGCTGGTTTGAGGTCGAACTGTCGCCATCGTAACCGCAACCGTGAATTGGTGTATGGTGATTGCGAGAGTGGCGCTGTTTAGTGCCGTGTGTTTGACACCGTAACAAAAATAAAATAATAATAATAAAGCGGTCGAGCCCCTGAAAGGGAGAGCGAGGAGCTGGCGAGTGAGGACAGGTAAAGAACAGCAACATCTTGTAGGTCATCTCTCTGTTATTGACGGTGCGAAACGGTCTGTTTATGTTGCTCTGATTTATGGATTGTGTGGTTTGTTTATTGTACTTGTGTTTATTTACAATGTTAATGGTTTATCTAATTTCCCACCCACAGACACACGCACACGTTTTTTACAGGTTGCATTTTTTTTGTACCTTTATCAATGTGTGTGTGTGGCCCGCTGGTTCCACCCTCAACATAATGCAGAGTGTATCGTACTGTTCCTTCAAATATCACACTGGTACCTGTGTGAACTAACGATGGATCTTTTATCCAGTTGTGTTCATTCAGCAAGACTGATCCTGTAACCTTCAATAATCGTTCAGTGAAGGGTCAAAAATAGAGCACTATTCATAACTGATGTTGTCAGGGGTTGAATGTTACTAGTGATATCAAAATGTATATTTAAATTGGGAAACTTCTGCTCATAACTAGATAATTTTTGGAAATTTTTGAAATTTTAAGTTTCATTGCGTAGATGTGGAAAACTGATGATGAAGTAATAACTAGGGGACACAAATGTAAGATTTTTGGACTGGAGATGCAG
Organism: Rhincodon typus; assembly: GCF_021869965.1. NCBI lineage: Eukaryota > Metazoa > Chordata > Chondrichthyes > Orectolobiformes > Rhincodontidae > Rhincodon > Rhincodon typus. Next base: position 26,721,248 of record NC_063355.1, read on the forward strand.
GTTTTGCTTTAATGTGAGTGGGAATGACCTGAATCTGCCTATCTATCAGGTTGATGGAAGCGGATACAATCAACGATTTCACAAAGGAAAACTGAAAGGGTAATTGTGGGAAATAAGTGTGCAAAGTCCGAGGGGTAGAGTGAGACAATGGGATTGACTAGATTGACCTACAGAGAGCTGGGATAGATCCAATTGGCCAGATGTTTTCATCCTCTATCATTAAGGCTCATCTGCTGAATGAAGAGCTGGGAAGTTTTCCCTGGTGTCCTACCCAAAGTTTATCCCTCAACTAACATATTTGAAACAGAATATGGGATTATCACTTTGCTATTGTGAGATGATGTCATTTGCTAATTGGCTATGGCACTTTGTACGTTATTATAGGTACACTTTAAAAGAAGACATTTTTGGGCTTTTAAGCACTTTGGAATGTCCCAAAACTGTGAAAGGCCTTGCATAAATGCAAGCGCCCCATTTGTTTTTAAGAATCAATAACTAGTTACTTATGTCATAAATTATAAATAACTGAAAATTGGACCTTCTGGGCCTCAATGGGGTCTTATGTTTGTTCATGTAAATGCAAATTTTGAATCTTATCTTTGACCTTGTTTGCTCCCTAAGTTCAGTTCTGGGCTTTTACTCCATAAAATAATGATTTTATGTACACTAAGGAAACAAGTTTAAATCTAATGTTCCTTCGAGCAAACAAATAGGTTCCATTCCAAAAGATTTGCTTGGAATCTTGTTCAGAGAAAATATGGTTTTGAAACTGCACCTACAAGGCAGTATTTTGATTTATAGACATAATCTGTAAGTTACTTTTCCAAACTATTTATTTGTAGTGGCGAGAAAGTGTTTGAAATATATGTCAAATTAGCATGAAGTACGAAATGAGCTTTGTCTTTCCAAGTTCTTCGGCCTGGTAATCAGTCAACTAAGGTGCTTAAGTGAAGTCATGACAGCAGAACTCACATCTGTGATATACTTCAGCTGCGCTATGTGGCAAATCGTGGAAGCATCAGTTTTCCCTGGTGACCATTTGTGCAGGAAGTTTATTCACTCGTGGAATGTGGGTGTCTCTGGTTCAGCCAGCATTTATTGCCAATCCCTAATTGCCTAGAGGGTAGTTAAGAGTCAACCATGTGGCTGTGGGTCTGGAGTCACATACAGGCCAGACCAGTTAAGGATGGCAGATTTCCTTCCCTAAAGGGCATTAGTGAACCAGGTGGGCTTTTCTGACAATCGACAATGCTTCATGGCCTTCATTAGACTCTTAATTCCACATATTTATTGAATTCAAATTCCACCACCTGCCATGGCGGCATTTGAACTGGGGTCTCCAGAACATCAGCTGAGTTTCTGGATTAATAGTCTAGAGGTGATACCTTTAGGCCATTGCCTCCCTGTAGGGGAGTGGCCAGCTACAGCCGCAGCTCCTGGTGAACCGCATTTTGGAGCTAGAGCTGCAGGTGACTTCACTGTGGAATATCCATGATGCTGAGCATGTTGTGAATGGTTCGTTCAGTGGGGTGAGGTGGTGACTCTGCAGGTGAAGACTGAACAGGCAAAAGGTGACCACCAGGGAAGGCAGTTAGTGCAGGAGTCCTCTGTGGTCATCCCCCTTTCTGATAGGTACACTGTTTTCAATATTGTTGGGGAAATGGCTGTGCAGGAGAAAGCAGTGAGAGCCAACCCGTGGATGGGCCTGCTGTACAAGAGGGGAGGAAGAAGAACGGCAGTGTCTATAGTGGAATTTAGTTGAAGGGGGAACAGACAGGTGTTTCTGCAGCTGCAAAAGAGACTCCAGGATGGTATGTTGCCTCCTTGTTGTCAGGGTCAGATATTACTGAACGGCTGCAGGGAATTCTGAAGGGGAAGGGCAAACAGACAGACGTCGTGGCACACTTTTTAAAAAAAAAAAGCACATAGAACTGTGAATGCTGGAAATTGAAACAAAAATGGAAATTGCTGGAGAAACTCAGCAGGTCTGGTAGCATCTGTGGAGAGAAAGCAGAGTTAACATTTTGAGTCTAGTGTTCCTTCTTTATGGTACACATTGGTATCAACCACATAGGTGGAAAAAGCGAGGTGCTTCTGCAAGTGGACTTTAGACACCTAGAGAACAGATTAAGAGTAGGACCCAAAAGATGGTAATCTCTGCATTTCTTCCAGTGTAATTTATTAGTAAATATAGAAATACATTAGTCCAGATGAATGTGTGGCTGGAGAGATGGACTTGAGATTTATGGGACATTGGGACTGTTTTTGGGTGTGGTGGGACCTGTACAAGGTGGTTGGGTTGCACCTGAACTAGAATGAGACCAACAACTTTGCAGGAAGGTTTGCACGTGCTGTTGGGGAAGTTTAAACTAACTTATCAGGAAAGTGGAATCCAGAGACAATGCTCAGCAGGGGGAGATGAACTACCACAATTAGTCACAGCAAGAGAGTCATGAAGGGATAAAACTTTTTGGCCATTTAAGGCACAGGGCAGTTTGGCAAGTTTGGATAGTATTTATTTTAATGCAAGGTGTCTGACAAGCAAGGCAGATGAGTTGATGGCACACATTGACATCATGTGCCCATGTGTTATTGCTGACACTGAGACATGGCCAAGTGAGGGACAGGATTGGCAGCTTAAATTTCCAGGATATAGAATTTTCAGGTGAGATAGAGAGGAGGGGTTGTCTAATATTGATCAGGGAATCAATTACAGCAGTAAGGAGGAATAATGTCTTGGAAGGCTTCTCAAATATAAATATTTGGTAGAACTTAAAAACCAAAAAGAAGCAATCACATTTCTGTGAGTATCCTAAAGGCCTCCTAACAGTCCAAGAGAAACAGAAGAGCAGATATGTGGGCAAATTTCAGAGATGTTTACAGGATCGTCGGGAATTCAACTTCCCAACATTAATTGGGGTAGTCATAGTGCAAAAGGTTTAGAGGGAACAGGATTCTTAAAATGTATGCAGGAGAGCATTTTAAATGAGCACATGGAAGGCAGACAAGAGAGTCGACTGTCCTGGACTTAATTTTATGTCATGAATCTGGGAAAGTGATTGAAGTATCAGTGAGGGAGCATTTTGCAGACAGCAAACATAACTCTGGTAGATTCAAGATTGTTATGGAAAAGGTTGGGGATCAGCCTGAAATCAAAGTTCTAAACAAGAGGAAGGCTGATTTTAATAAGATCTATTGTAATTGGCCAGCGTGACAGGGAGCAGATACCTTCTAGTGAAGCTTTTGTCTGAGCAGTGAGGCACATTCAAGAAGGAAATAGGGAGACTACAGGGCCATTGTTACAGATACCAGTCTTCAGCCAATTCAATTCACTTCAAATGATATCAAGAAATGGTTGGAGACACTGGATACTGAAAAGACTTTGGGCTCTGACAACATTCTGGCATTTGTACTAAAGACTTGTGTTCCAGAACTTGCAGCTCCCTTAGCCAAGCTCTTCCATTACTGTTACAACACTGGCATCTACCTGACAATATGGAAAATTGCCCAGGTATGTCCTGTACTTGAAAAATAGGACAAATCCAACCTGGCCAACTCCTGCCTCATCATTGTACTCTCGCTTATCAGTAAGGTGGTAGAAGGTGTCATCAGTAGTGCTATCAAGCAACACTTGCTCAGCAATAACCTGCTCAGTGGCACCCAGTTTGGGTTCTGCTGGGGCCACACAGCTCCTGACCTCATTACAGCATTGGTGCAAATATGGACAAAAGAGATTAATTCCAAAGGTAAGATGAGAGTGATAGCCCTTGACAGCAAGGCTGCATTTGACCAACAGTAGCATCAAGGAGCCCTAGGAGCCCTAGAAAAACTGGAGTCAATGGATTTCGGGGCAAACTCTCCGCTGGTTGGAGTCGTACTTGGCGCATAGGAAGATGGTTGTGGTTATTGGAGGTCAGTCATTTCAGCTCTAGGACATCTCTGCAAGAGTTCCTCAAGGTAGTTCTTCTAGGCCCATCTTCAGCTGCTTCATAAATGAACGACCGTACAGCGCAATGCCAGAAGTCGGGATGCTGGCTGATGATTCCTCAGATACTGAAGCAGTCAACTTTCAAATGCAACAAGATCTGAACAATATCCAGGCTTGGGCTGACAAGTGGCAAGTAACATTTGTGCCACATAAATGCCAGGCAGTGACCATCACCAGTAAGAGAAAACCTGACCACCACCCTTGACATTCAATGAAGTTACCACCACAGAATCCTTTATTATCATCATCCTGGGGATTGCCATTGACCAGAACCTCAACTGGACTCGCCACGTAGACACAACAGCTACAGGAGCAGGTCAGAGGCTAGGAATACTGCGGCGATTAACTTGCTTCCTCTATCCCCAAAGCCTGTCCATCATCTACAAGGCACAAGTCAGGAGTCTGATGGATTTTTTTTTTTGTATTCATTTGTGGGATGTGGGCATCACTCGCTGGGCCAGCATTTATTGCCCATCCCTAGCTGCCCTTGACAAGGTGGTTGACCCACAGTGTCATTAAGGAGGGAATTCCAGGATTTGACCGACTTACCTGAAGGGATGCAACTCCAGCAAAACTGAAGAAGCTTGAAACCATCCAGGAAGAAGCAATCTATTTGATTGACAGCACATCCTCTCCTTCTACCACCAATGCTCAGCAGCAGCAGTCTGTACTATCTACAAGATGCCCTGCAGAAATTTACCATAGATCCTCAGACAGCACCTTCAAAACCCATGACCTCTGCTATCTTGAACAACAGGAAGCAGATACAAGGGAACACCCACCTCCAAGTTTTCCTCCAAGCCATTTACCATCCTGCCTTGAAAATATATTGCCGTTTTGTCACTGTGGCTGGGTCAAAATCCTAGAATTACAGGCCTAAAGGCATTGTGAGTCAATCCACAGAAGATAGACTGCAACAGTTCAAGAAGGCAGCTCACCACCTCAAGGGAACTAGGGGTGAGCAATAAATGCTGGCTGTCCAACGATGCCCACATCCCATGAATGAATTAAAAAACCTCCAATAAAGATGAAGCATGGGACCAAAAAATTCAGTGAACTGTGGATATTAAGAGATATAAATTTAAAAAGGAAATGAAGTGAGCAAAAAGGGTGGGGTGAAAGAATAATAATGAGTAAAATGTAGGAAAATCCCAAGTTATTTTACAAGTGCATTAAGGATAAAACAATGAGGGAAAGAGTAGGGCCCTTTAAAGACCACAGTGGTAATTTGTGCATGGAGCCAGAGGATGTAGGTAGGGTTCTAAATGAATACTTTGTCAGCGTTCACTTGTGAGGGGGACAACATGGGTGTAGAAATCAAAGAAAAGGACTGTGATGTACTTAAAGAAATTAGCCTACATAGAGAGGAGGTACGTAATGGTCTGGCAGCTCCAGGGACTGATGTAATATATCCCAAGCTGTTGAGTGAAGCAAGGGAAGAAATTACAGGGTCACTGGCAATAATTTTCAATCACTCTGGCCAGAGGAGAGGTGCCAGAGGACTGGAGGCCAGCCAGGTGGTCTTGTTATTCAAGAAGGGAGCAAGGGATAAACCAGGAAACTAATGTCTAGTCAGTATAACGTTAGTGGTGGGAAACTAACGGAAGCAATACTGAGGGACAGAATTAATCTGCACTTGGAGAGGTGGGAATTAACCAAGAACAGTCAGCATGGTTTTGTTGTCTTCAACTTCATTGAACTTTTGAAGATGTGGTCAGGTGTGTAGATGAGGGCAATTCATTCAGTGTAGTCTGCTTGGACTTCAAGGCTTTCAATAAGGTAGAGAGAGACTATGGGAGACTAATAGTGAGTCTAAAGGAAATTTGGCTAATTCAATCTAGAATTGGCTGAGTAGCAGGAAACAGAGGGCGATGGTCGAATGTGTTTTTATGATTGGAAGCCTGTGTCCACTGAGGTTCTGCAGGGGATCCTTGTTGGGAACTTTACGTGTGGTATATTTAAACAACTTAGAATTGAAAGTAGGGGGTTGATCAGTATGTTCAGGGATATAGGAAAATTGGTGGGAATTAAATAGTGAGGAGGACAGTCTTGGATTACAAGAGGATATAGATGGGCTGTTCAGATGGGCTGATTGGTACAAATGGAATTCAATCCAGATGGATGTGAGATGGGCACTTGGGCAGGACAAATGAGACAGGGGAATTCATGATGAATAGGAGGGCCCTGGGAAACACCGAGGATTAGAGGGACCTTGGCATGCAAGTGCACTGGTCCATTAAGGTAGATAAAGTGGTTAAGAAAGCATATGGGATACTTGGCTTATTATCTGCATTTAAGAGCAGGGAGGTTATGCTGGAACCATATGAAAAGTTGGTCGGACCACAGCTAAAGAATTATGTACAGTTCTGGAATTCGTATCATAGTAGGGATGTGATTGCATTGACTTCGGTGCAGAGGAGATTTACCAGAATATTGCCTGGCCTGGAGGGTCTAATTATGAGAGATGGAATGGACTGGAACTGTTTTCCTTGGAGGAGAAGAGAGTGAGGTGGTCATGTTTGAGAGGCATAGACAGAGTAGACCGGAAGAAATGTTTCCCCTTGGTGGAGGGATCAATGACCAGGGGCATAGATTTAAGGAAAAGGGGAGAAAGTTTAGAAGGGATATGTGGGAAATTTTGTTTCACTCAGAGTAGTGGAAATCTGGAATCGCTGCCTGTAAGGGTGGTAGAGGCAGAAACCCTCAACGATAAGAAATATTTAGACGTATGCTTGTGATGTCAAGGCATACAGGCTATAGGCCAGATGCTGGAAATAGGATTAGAATAGTTATTTAATATTGTTTGTTTTTGACTAGCATATATTCGAAGGCCCTTCGGACCATTGGGCCATTTTAAAACTGTGTTTTACACCTCCACAACTCATTGTCTGTAAATCAATGGGACCAATCTTGCAGACATATTATCTTTAAGTTTTTTTTTGATATTATGCTAAGCAATAAATCTATAACAAAAAGTGCTCTGCCCCTTCGAATTGTATAGTCTCAGCATAATCATTCTGTTGTCGTGTTTGAATTTTGTGATAAACCTGTATTATACCTATGGCAAAAACAGCAAGATTTGCCAGAATCAAAATTGCTGAACTTAACAACAGATGGAGGTTAATAATCCTTAGTTCTGGTCTTTATATTGTCCCTGAAGTGTAAAGCGTGTTGTTTTATTTATGTTTACACCTGAAAGTATGATTTTGTTTCGAAATTGGGAAATATTATATTCAAATTAGTGCATTATATTCCCTCATTGTTTTAGGCTGCTCTGAATATTTCACCTAGAAGAATAAAAGCTTGGAAAAAGAATGGCACAAGACAGTATTTATTATTACAGACTGCCAGCAGTTAGATTCATCCCTCTTGTTAATGTTATTCTGTTCGTGGATGGAATATCTACAATTATACTCTGGATTTTAGGTAATGTAGATGTCTTTGTAATTAACAGTATGAAGTAACTAATTTCAGGATCAATTTTCCAACGTTCCATTTGAGCCAATGCACATTTAGTGTTGAGTTATGAATAAGTAACATTTGTATATTTTTAACTGTATGCTGTGAAATTTTGCAAAAGAATTGACTCCCGCTCATGAAAAATGCAGTATTTTCAAGTGTTTTGCTTTTTTTCTTTATTGTTTGAGTAAGTTAGGAAGGAATTTAACCTTCTGTAGATAAACTTTGATTATAATTGGAGTTAGCGTACTACACTAAAGTTTCAAAGTGGTCGCAAATTTCCTGGGATTTTGTAATATTCCTTGTTAAGTTGAGAAAAATCTATGGATACTGAACAATTAAAATTGATGGCTTCACCAACTGTTATAGACCAGATCCTTTCTGAGCTTGTGGGGATGATAAACCAATACAGCTATTGATAGTGCCTGATAAATAGGGTTGGATGTGATGTCTTGTGTTCTTACTCATAGTACCACCTGGCTCAGAGCAGGAGAGCAATAATTTCAACAAGTGTTTGACTATACTGATTTTGCTTATATTTGATCCTGAAATGAACTTTAAACCTCATAGTGGTGCCAACATGTAGCCTTTATCCACTTCTGTGACAACTTGATCTTTGACTTTTCATTTGCTATTGAAACCCTCATTCATGACTGTGTTACTTGTAGGAGTGACTATTGCATTTCTCTCCTGGTTGGTCTTCCACATTCTATCCTCTGCAAACGTGAAGTTATTCAAAACTTTGCTGTAACTGAACTCGCAATAAGTGCCCTTCTGCTATTACTTTTGTGCTTGTAGACCTGTGCTGATTCACGGTCAAGTAAGATTTTTCACTTTAAAATTCTGATCCTTGTTTTCATGTGTCTCCATGGCCTTGCCCCTCCCTCCCTCTATAATCTCTTCCAGCCTCGCAATTCTCCAGGATGTATTGTTTATTCATGGGATGTAGGCATCTTTGGCGAGGCCAGCATTTTTTTTCTAATCCCTACTTTGCGCTCCTCTATTCTGGCCTCTTGTGGAATCCCAATTTTAATTTCTCAGCCATTGGCGACCTAACCTTCAATTGCCTAGGTTCCAAGCTCTGCAATACCCTCCTTGCACTTCCCTGCATCTTGACCTCATTTTCCCCCTGTAAAACACTCTTTAAAATCTACCTTTTTGATCAAGATTTTGGTCACCTGATGTAATATTTCCTTTTGTGGATGTTTTATATTTAATTTTATGATACACCTGTGAAGTGATTAGGATATTTCATTACATTGGAGATGCTATATAATATAGGTTGCTGTTGCTTTTACCCTTTCCCAGAATGTAACATTTGAACATTTCCCATTTGAGTTTTCAATATGGTTCCGTAACAATAAGGTTATTGAAATCTTTGCTGTTTGCTTAAGATGAGTATTAAACCTGAATTGGCAAAGATGAGCTATATACAAGTCTCCTTTACATGCTTAATGATGACAGCTCACATGGTGATTAGCCACTTGGGCACTGAGATTGAGGACAGTGTCACTAGTGGAACCTTGACACAGCACAAGATGGCAAAAGAGGAGAAAATTATGCGGGAAAGGGAAATTATGAGAATCTTCATGACCTTGTATTGTATTTTCACAAACTTGTTTTTAAGTGACAAAAGTTGTGAATGTGAGAAGTTGTTAGTTCACCTGGAAAATGTGGCATAATTTTAATGGAGAAAAGTCACACACACCAGATGTCTTGCCCAAAATATAATACACTTTTGTATTAAAACTAATTTACTCTTTGAATGTTCCTTTTAGCAAAAATGGGAAATGTTTTTCATTAGGTTTAAGTATAAAAAGGAGGGGCTTAAAACAGCTGTGATTAATTTCAGGTTATGTTCAGCATTGCCAACAGTACATTAGTAAAACTCGAGTGTCATTAGAACCTGAGCAGACTGATGTAAAAGTTACAGCTGTGATTTATATTTGAAAAGAGGAGATGCCTTATCATTTATTTTTATTAGAATTTGTGTTGTTTTAACTATTTGTTGTTTTAGTGGCATTGGCTTCAGTTCATTTCTCTACACGTTATTTTGTTACTTTTTTTATTAATTGAAGTTCTTGTTTTATAGGTGGTCGATCTCACTACTTGGAAAATGATGTACTTAAGTGGTGTTTTTGGCGATCAACCTTTGACCTCGCAGCATTTTGCACAATGAAAACCTGCATTCTTATTGTTATTTACCTGACAATGGAGTCAATTGCCCTTAAGCAGATTGATGATCTTAACAATTCTAACCTTAAAAGGAAAAGAGAGCTGTTGCACCTGATTAGCTTTTTAATCTCTGGACTCTGGGTTGCATATACTATGGCCAAAGGAATTACAATTCTGATAACGCAGAGTTATAAAGAGGTAAATATTTTTTGTTTATTAATGTTAATTTGTTAAATCTTGCCTGATTGCAACTGCTGGGCACAGGTTCAAAGTTCCTTGTTTAACTGCTTGACGTACAATGCTATGTATTTTAGGCAATTGTGAGCAAGAACATGTGAATTTATGAATGAAAGAAAATGTAAGAATGAAAAATCAATTTGATTTTCACTCTTTGCTCCACTTACTGAAGAGACTCCATATCAGACTTGAAACATTAACTCTGTTGCTATCTCCACAGATTCTGCCAGATCGACTGAGTTTCTTCAACATTTTCTGTTTTTATCCCACTAGCTTCCATGGTGAAGAAGGAATTGACCCAGCTCCTTATCCATGTATTTTTTAAAATCGGCATCGATTTGAATGGTTGTCACTTTTTTCCCCATAAATTATAAGGTGTGAAATAAGATGAAACATTTGTCATATTGGTAATTTGCTTGATCTTAACCCTGTATAGATTTTAAATTCACCTTACATGTGTCAAACAGAAGTAAAATACTTCTCATCATTTCAACAAAAAGCCCAGAAGTTCTTTTGTTCCTTTTTGATTTAATGGATAATGTATACAGGATGTGCAGTTTCCCTGCAGCAAATGGTGGATTAAAACCCAATACCATTGTAGTTTGAAAAATCTTTCCACTATTAGTCTCCTTTGACTAACCAACATAACATTTTCTGGCTAAAGAATGTTTGACTTGGGCTTCTTGTATGTATTATTTTAAATATTTCACGCTGTGAAATCTATAGATTAAGCAACGCAACAAGAGGCTTGTAATATGGAACAGTCAGATTCGGGTTAGTAGGTTCTTTGCTTCATGCAGTCCTTTGATTAAAGGATCATGTGCTTCGAGAGCCTACTTTTTTCTTACAAGAGCATTCATCTAGCAAGATCAGCCTCATTGTATATTTTCTTCCTGCAAAAAATTGATTTGTTTGTCAAGATCAAAATGATAGGCTGTGTCATCCACACTCTCTGTATAGTCTTGTCACTGTTACCAGGCAAAACGTTTCTGCTTTAAATAAATCATGGTTACCGCTGTTTCTGGATGAAGTTTAAGTACACTTAATTGTCTGTGATTACTTAAACCTGATTTGTATAACAAACTTTCTTTTCCATTGACAGATGCACCTAACTTTCAAGATTGTTTGTATTTCTACCCTGGTCTTCAGCCTGATTGAGTTCCCCTTCTGTATTTTTTGCAACAGGTAATGGATTGTTGATTAGTCAAATTACACTAAGTTAAGAATGAGCAACAATGAAGGAGAAAGTATGTATAGATTGAAATTTGACTACACTAATGGCATTGATATTGTTGGTAACCCTGTTAAGCACATGTTTTCAATAATTCAATGTTATTAAAGTCTATCTTGTTAGCTGTTGCAACATTTACTAGTTCAATTTTTCACTCAATAATTTGAGCACTTTGGCATCGTCAGAATATACGCTAAGTTTAGCAATTTGTTTAATGGCAGTAAAAGCAAGCAAAGTGATCAAAAGAAACTTATATTATTATTTATTCCTGGTGTCTCCACATGCTGACAAGGCTGTCACTAATTTTCTATTCCTAATTGTACTTGAGAATATTGAGAAAACAGAAAAGAGTCAACCAGGTTACTATGGGCCACATAAAGCTCAGACCAGGTAGATTTCCTTCCCTAAATAGCACTACTAAACTGGTTGAATTTGTAAAAGCAATTCAGCAGTTTTGTGGTCACTACCTTTGACACTTTGTCTGTCTGTTCCAGTCATAATTAAAATGACTTAAGCAGTAATTAACATGGTGTAATTATTTGAAAAAGTAACAGAGCGTTGATGAGTGCAATGCTGTTGACGCACTTGTGTAAAGACCACAAGAGCTTATTACAGTTTCATTATTTGTATGGTCTAAAAAAATGGAAAAAAACAAGAAGACTTTATGAAGAGATTTTAGCATAGAATCATACAGCACAGAAACAGACCCTTTGGTCCAACTCGTCTATGCCAACCAAATTTCCCAGACTAAGCAAATCCCACTTGCCTGTGTTTGGTCCGTATCCCTCTCAACCCTTCCTATTCACATGGATACATGTATTTTATGTATTTTAAATGTTGCAAATATGCCTGTATCTGCTCCTTACTTTGGCAGTTAATTCCACCTCCTGAGTGAAAAAGTTGCCCCTCAGCAGTTTTAAGTATCCTGTTTACTTGAGCATGGCTATGAGTTGTGTAAAATGTTGCTTTCCCCGGAACAGTGGGAGCAAAAGCAGACACCATGGAGACTACGGTTCCCAAATTAAAGGGGAATAATTTTGTTGACAATAGCGTTTTAACTGGCTCCTGACCAAGTAATAATGCTTGTGTGTGGCTAATGCAACAAAGAGGTACCTAGCCTGCAAAGAGAGAGAATCAAAAAATCTAGTGTCTCTCTTGCAAGGAAGTATCAGAAAGTCTCCAGTAACAGCTGTATTGCACTCATCATTCTCTACAAATCCCCTGTCGAAGGATACTGAAACACTTTCAAAGACAAGTGAAAGAATAAATTCTCAACCAGTCAATGAAATAGAGCGTCAGGATGTAAATAAACTTGTGTCAACAGCAAAGAATTAAAAGGAATTGGAAGAAACCAAAAGAAACGACTCTTAAGCTCTTATGGTCCAGATTAGCACTATTAAACTGTATTTCCCTGATTCCTCTTCGTATTTCCATCCTTAATGTCTATCTTGTTTGTCTTTGTATGTGTTGAAGGAGGGAAATTAGGAAGGGTTAGAGTTTAACTTGTAGAGTTATAAGTTAACAATTCATATTTCCTAATTGCCATTGATTAAAGCTGTTTGTGACTTTAGTATTAATAGTTAGGTGTTGTCACAGTCCTTTCGTATTGCTGGCAAGTTACAGATTAATACTTCCTGCCTCAGGTTTCTGAGAAGACTTCAGATCTTTCGTATTGTGCACAGCATTGAAGAAGAGAGGGAGAAAAAAAATAAAGCTGATCTTAAGCGTCTCTTTTCTTTGGCTAAAGATGTGAGTATTATTTATGTTAATGTATTATTAATGGACAATTTCACAATAAGGACTGGAATTTATTCAAGGTTAGGTATCTGATATGTATTCCTAATTTTTATATCTACAGTACAGGGGCTTCTGCTATAATGCAATAGTTGCGTTCCTGTGGAACATTGCATTATCGAAAATCGTGCTATACAAATAACAGCCTATGGGAAAAGTGGGGTTGGGGCAGACCACCAGAAAAAATCTCAAAAATCACTCAAAAGCCTAACACAAAGGATAGCACAGTTTGAATAAATGTTTAATTCATTTCTATTAATGAAATAAAAGTAAATTTAACACCTATCTTGGAAAAAAAAGTAAATATGACATGATGAGGGCAGAGGTTTTGAGGTTGGCCTGTTGTTAATGCAGAAGCTGAGGGTGATCGTTGTCATTGTCGTCATCGTCATCATCATCATCACCTTCAGGTGCAGTTGTTGTTGCACGGTTAGGGCAAAAAATAGTTCATCCAGAAGTGGATGGCTGTCGTTCATTGTCTACTGTTTTTTTGGGGGTTGGCTTAAAAAAGACATCCAGTTTTTGCTGCTTTGCCCTTTTTCCTTCTTCCATAAAGAAGCTGTTCATAGGGTGCCACATAAGATCTTATTCCACAAACTGCTACCCTTCTGCATTCTGCATGGTAGTCATTGTCCTCTGAAAGCTGAAACTGCCTCTCAATTTCCCTCAGGGTGGAAGACAAAACAGAAGTGGAAAGCCCTTGTCGTGCTGCATCCTCTACTTCACCTTCATGTCCAGCTTTCACTTCCCCCTCCGTGACAAGTTGTTGTAGATCAGCTGCAGGGAGGTCTTCACAGTGGGACTCGAGCAGCTTTTCAACATCCTCACTCTCCACTTCTTCAAATCCAGCTTGCTTTGCAAGATCAACACAATGTTCTTTGATTCTTGGGGGCTTCTCTGACATATCAAAGGTTTTCAAATCTTGAAAAAAATCTGGGAGAAGCTTCCACCCAACTGCTTGCAAGCTGTCCTTACTGACATCACTCCAGGCCTCGACCATAATGTCAATTGCATTCTTGATGTCAAAGCTCTTCCAAAAATTGAAGAACACTGTCCTAATCCTCCTCAGTGGCTGCAATCAGCCTCTTAAGTGTGTGCCTTAAATAATAAGCTTTGAAAGTTGCTGTTGCACCCTAGTCCATGGGTTGAAGGAGAGAGGTTGTGTTTGAGGGTAGAAATAGCCTTTTGATGTTTTCAGAAAGCTCACCAATGGTGGGAGGATGGTTTGGTGCATTATCCAGGAAGAAGAGAATCTTAAAATCCAAATTTTTTTTCCTGCAATACTTTCTAAAAACATCTTCCAAAACATCAAGGTCACTAATGGAATCATGTTATAGCCAACACAAATTCATGTTTTAGAAATAGCATTACCCTATTTGTCAGTCGCATTATAGCCAATTCGCATTGGCAGAGCACGTGTTAGAGGAGTCCTGTAGTTAAAAGATAGTGCACTTCTATAGTTCTTGATTAGCAGACTTTAAGGAACTTCTAACTTCATCTTTTTTTAAGAAAAAAATTCAGACTATATTTTAAGAGTGTGATTTGATAGGTATGACTTCTACACCAAACAATTTTTACTCTTGCCATGCTCAGCATGCAGTGCTCCCCATCCATTAGGACTTTGTAAGAGAGGCAATGGAAATCTTGATTTCTGAACAGTAATTATTCACTTGACTACAATAATTGTCCTTAAAATGTCAAGAGTACAAATTTCCTACGATTTGTCTGCTTTAACCAAAATAGAATATCCATATAAGCAATGATTAAATATTTTACCAGAGTTTCCATAGATCTTCTGTTGACGGCATGAGGAGAACCACAGCAGAAATTTACCATTTATATGTGTACCAGCCTTCAAACTTTCTTAGGTATATTAGAGTCATTTCAAATGCCAGGTCCTCTGCTTCCACTTGTATTTATTTAATATACTACAGTTGAAATTTCAGCTATGAAAATAAGCAAAATGATGTTACTTAATAGAATTCTGACTAAATATTGTGCAAAAATGTAATTAACTACAGAAAATCAGGAATCGGCTATATGGATCCTCACCTTTTGGTTTTTAAAACATGCGTTTAAAATGGGCACAATGCTAATCAGAAACACGTGTGCAGAAAAGTGGATTGAGCATGTGATTTTTGGCAAATCGATGATTATCATAATTTAACCTCGTCAGTCAGTGCAAAACCAAACAACTGAAGGGTTGATAATCAGGAGCCAGTTTTTGTGGTGTGCCATATGTAACCTTCATGCATCCATTCCAATGAAGGGGCAAAATCTTCCATTTTCCCTGGGTGTCTTGCATGCACACTGAAACGTAGTGAGATATGCCCACTGACCTTTCAGAGAAAGGCCTGGTATATCAATCTTCCAATCAGACTGTTCAGAAAGCACCCATGGGCCTTCATCTGAAATCAAGTTCCTGGAGTTGAAATGGTCATGGGGGAGGTCCGCACATCAAGGGCTGCCGACCAATCATCAAAGGTCATTTCTTGCACTCAGCGGTGCTACAGTGGAAGATGTGACTGCCGAATAGGCTTCCAGGATCACAAGGACCAAGGCTTAAGGTGTAAATGAACTGTGGGGGTGGGATTTTCTGTGGTAGGGGGTTGTGGGCAGTGGGATTCTGTGGTGCTGGAAGCAGGAACAGAGAGGTGACTTTCAGCAGAAATTCCCTTGCCCTGTGTCCATGCCCTGAATCTTGCACAAATTACATCCAATAGACGCACTACTCCCAACGAGCAGGTAGCCTGGACTAGTTAACCGTTCTACTGGACTGGCTATTATTTTGTCCTGCCTGTGATAATTGCAGTTGAGATGGGAGCAGATCCTTAAGTGGTCCCCAATTAATGGCTTAATGTCTTTAAATTAGTGGCAGGATAGGAAACTTGAGCGTGGGTCATTTCACCCAGAACTTATTTCTTGTGGAGGCAGGAGAACGGCAGGATTTTGGTCCACTACTACCTCATGTAATTAAGTTGCTTTCATGTGTCCAGGCCTGTGCCTCCTGGGCTGAAAGATTCTGCCCAAGGTACAGAGTGTGTAGACCGACTTACGACAAAATGTTTCAGGATAGCTCAGGGAACAAGAGAGAGGGCAGATACATTTTTTTCATGCTAATTCAAGTTTTAGCCAGCAAAATATCATGTGACCACCTTTATGAGCACTCAGAAGTAGTTTAGTCAAAATTAGCTGCTTAATGACTCTATTTCTGGCACAAGCTTCATTTCTTTTACTTTGTGTGAAACATTAGCTCAAGACCCCAATTTTGGCTGCCTTTAGATGCTCCCCTAAAATATTGGGGGCAAATTGCACCCTAAGTGACTTTTTGCCCATTTAGAGCTTTCCATTGCTAAATTGCCTAAGTAGTTCAACATTTCTTCTCTGTCTACAGCTCATGGCTACAGACAACTATCCTCAATATAGGAAATCTGAAGTAAAATGTTGTTTTACAAGTAGAAATTGTCACGCATACATCACACTGACATTTAGAATTTTTTTTTCTGTTCAATAGGAAATACTGATTTGTGTTGGTGGGATGCTGGCACTCGTTGTCTCCTGTCTTTCACAGATAGTGGCTCCATTTTTCTTTGGCAAGGTCATTGATACTGCTATGGAATCAATGGGTACGTGAATCCTTTTCCTACTTAGTTAAACACTGCTGTCTTCATGGAAATATAATACTAGAATCTGCAATTAAGATGATTTAGTTAAAAATAACATGAAGGACTCTGATAAAGATGTTGCTGATTTTTGAACAATGCAAAATTGGAACAAAAATGTTACCGTGTTCCAGTGTTCCTGGAATAAAGTGTAACATACAATTTTATCCACCAGAGGGTGCATTGATGCTGTTTTCAAAATGCATTAAACAACCAAATCATCTTGGAAATAATAAGATTTGTGACAGGTTGGAATTCATTGTCAAACTGTGCCCTTGATCCAGGAACTGAAGCTACTGCTTTGTGTTCTAGCAATTCACATCAATGATCTATTTATAATTTGTAGTGATCTGAGGAATGGAACATGTTTGTGCTTCTACCAAAGTGGCTTGAGTACATAATGATATTTCCTGCCTTGAAGTTTCTAAGATATTTTTTATATTTTGAACTCTCTGTAACTGAGGAGATTTGTACTAATCTTTTAGCAGATTCTTTTTCAATTGAGCCTTGGAATTAATTTAAAAATAATTACCTGACTACTTTTTCTATGATCAGTTTCAACATCACTTAACATTCCTGTTTCTTCTGAAAATTGTGCTGTTATTTGAGTGATATGCTGTCAAAATCTCTCTGCTGCAAATGCCCCCACTGTAATGCAGTTGTTGTTTTTCTGGTTACCCGAAGCTAGGTTTATTAAAATTTTAAGCTATTTTAAAATTCTTGTTATCTGAATTAGTGAGAAACTACAATTGGTGCTATCACATTTGAAACCAAGCTAGTGAACTAATTGCGTAGGATTTAAACTGAGACTGAAACTTGTTTGATTTCTTTTTCCCTAGTAACCTAAATTAAATAATTTGGATGACTTGAAAGTGACTGCCCATTTTTTTCCCCCCCCAGTATATATGTATTTGAGTCTATTTAAGAGAATTTATTCAATTTAGTTTGTTATTTTAGTTGGATAGCAACCAGCCTTATGCTATTGGAATTGATTTGTGATTACAGTGAAAGACTGAACTAAAGAATTAGGAGTTTGTGGTGCCTTATGAAGATTGCAATCTTCCACTTCCATTGTTTTAATTGCTTCTATCATTAATCCTTTTGCCCTTGCCCACATCAGCTCATAGATTAGTATTGCTGCATATCCTTGTCCATTTCTGAAAGTTTTTACCTTTAGAAAAATGTAATGTCTAGAACTCTGTAATTTCTGTCTTTGCCATACATGTCTTCATTCAAATTCACTTGGTCCTTGTGCCATAGCAATTTTACTTTAAATCTTTTTATTTCCAAATCTCTTTAAAGCCTTGTCTAGCTCTTCTTGGATAACCTCCAGGTACCTTGACTGCTTGATCATCTCTTATTACACCCAGTCTATCATTATTTACTTGAGGCCTGTCCTAGCAACTCTTCGAAAATCACTGTTCCTGTCTGCCTTTAAAATATCTCCAAAAATGTCTTGAAGTGCTTACCCTGCCCTAGGCACCCTCCATTTTCTGCTCAGTATTTACCTCTTTCTCACGTAAACGCATTTCTGTTGCAGTTGAAATCTTCGCAATAAGTAACAGTACCTGAGTCTAATCATCTGTTCTGACATGCTGCATTTAGGAGGAGATAAATTGCTTGAATACCTTTAAATGTCTATTTATCAGGATGCTATTTTTATTCAAATATTTATCTCTTCTTCTTTTTCTTGTTTGCTGTACCTATTTCTTTCTTTTGTGCCATTAATAATATCTAAGGCACGACAAATTTTTGCTTTCACTTTAATTAGCATGCATTAGAATGTTACTTACTAAGTCTTCCCACCACTAGTGACCCATGTATCTGAAAATGCCAAT
This sequence comes from Rhincodon typus, assembly GCF_021869965.1. Classification (NCBI taxonomy): domain Eukaryota; kingdom Metazoa; phylum Chordata; class Chondrichthyes; order Orectolobiformes; family Rhincodontidae; genus Rhincodon; species Rhincodon typus. Next base: position 26,739,632 of record NC_063355.1, read on the forward strand.
TATTTTGATCCATTCCTACAATCAAACTAAAAGATAAAACCTTGGCCAAGGTTAGCCTAAGGAAATGTTATGGGTGATTCACTAATGTGTTAAAAGCTATGCAAAGGCCTGCACTTCCTCCGAGTATTGTACTTCCTAGCATGCCTGTTTTGTATTTTTTTGGCTTTTCATCTCCCCTATTCATTTTAATTCTCCACAGTCTTGGTCTATCAGGACATTGAGTGTTGATGCATATTTCTGAAACCTGTCAGGTCAGTCTTCCCAATAAAGCGTAGTGCTGGAACTTCTAAGATTGGCCCTATGACTTGACATTGCCAGCCGCTCCACCTAATTATGACAAATGAACTCTGAACTGTTAGCCCAGCTTTATTCCTTCATTTCGAAGCCAAGCACATCATAATGATTGAAGCTGCAGTCTTTATCTTAAAATATCATAGACTTCCTTCCTGTTAATAACTTTCATGACGGGAGGGATTGGCAAAAATTGTGCCTGGTGCAGGTGCAGCATCATTGGATGGTCAAGTTCTTTAGGTGGGGAGATTAAGTCTTCTCAGTTATTGCTATGATATATTTTACCTACACTTGCCAATAGTGCTCCGCACATAAATTCATAATACAGCAAAGGAGGACTAGGGAGAGGGTTATGAAGAACAAAGAAATGGCAGAGAACTTAAACAGATATTTTGCACCAGTCTTTTTAGTGGAGGATACTTCAAACATCCAATTAATATTAAAAGATCAGATCCAGGCATGGAATTAAGTACCATCACCATCACTATCACTAGAGAGCTGGCAATACACAACCTAATTGGGCTAAAGGCAGCTAAGTCACCCAGGCCTGATGGCTTACATCCCAGTACCCCAAAAGAAGTAGCTATAGAGATAGTGGATACATTAGTTGTAATTTTCCAACAATTCTTGCATTCTGGAGAAGTATCAAGGATTGGAAAACAGCCAATGTGACACTCTTATTAAAAATGGAAGGGAGGCAAAAAATATTTAACTGTAGGCGGACTGGCCTAACATCTATTGTTGCATAATTATGGGATTCAATTATTAAGGAAGTAACAGCAGAACATTTGGAAAATCATAATCTAATCAAGCAGAATCAGCATGGCTTCATGAAAGGGAAGTTGTGTCTGATCAGTTTATTCGAATTTTTGGACAAAGTCTCAACCAGAGTGGATAGTGGGTGTGTTGTATTTGGACTTCCCGAAGGCATTTAACAGAGGTAGCCTGCAAAAGGTTAAGTCATAAGATAAGAGCCCATGGTACTGCTGAGGCATAGATAAAAATTGGCTGATGGGCAGGAAAGAGTAGGGATAAAGGTCCTTTTTTAAGGTGGGATCAGTGCTGGAACTACAATATGTATTACTGACTTTGAGGAAGGAAGTGAATGTACTATTTTCAGATGACAAAAATAGATGGAAAGGCAGGTTGCAAGGGGCATTCCAGCAGTTCTGCTGAGAGATATTAATAAGTTAAGTAGCAAAGGTTAGCAAATGGAGTATAATGTGAGAAAAAATGAAGTTGTTAATTTTGGAAGAGAGAACAAAAGAACAGAGTATTATTTAAAGAGAGAAAAACTGCATAAATCTGCAACACAAAGGAACTTGGGGGACTTGTACACAAAACACAGAATGCTAGCACACAGGTGTAATAGGCAATCAGGAAGGCTAACGGAATGTTGGCACTTTTATTCAAGGGGATTGGAGTATTAGAGTAAAGAAGTCTTACTGCAGTTGTTCAAGTTGTTGGTGAGACCACATCTGGAGTACTGAGAGCAATTTTGTTTGTTCCCCTTATTTAAGAAAAGAGATTATTTCATTGGAGGTAGTTCAGAGAAGGTTCACTAGGATGATCCCCAGTTTGGAAGGACTGTCTTACAAAGGTTAAATAGGTTGGAACTCCGCTCACTGGAGTAAAGAAGAATGAGAGGTGATCTCACTGTAACATATCAGATTCTTAAGGGGCTTGACAATGTAAATGTTGAGAGGATGTTTCCCCACATGGGACAGTCTAGGATCAAAGGGCATAGTCTCAGGATAATGGCTGCCAATTTAAGACTTAGGTGAGATGCCTTTGCAACTTCTTGCCACAGAGAGCTGTGGGGGCAGATTCCTTGTATATATTTGAGGCTGAGATAGGTTCTTGACCAACAGGGGAATGAAGGGTGGAAAGTGGACATAAGGAGTGTCAGATCAGCCATGATCCAATTGAATGGTAGAACAGGCTCAAGGGGCTGAATGGCCTACACTTGTTCCTATTTCTTATAGTCTTTCACTCATCCCGCTTATCTCTAACACATGGATCACTATAGCTAAATCTCAACACCTTTCATTATCCTCTGCTTGAGGAAACAGAATTAGCTCACATGAACAGCATAATACTTAAGGCCATTGATGTGCAAGTTTCATGCATAACAAACATTCCTTTATCACTCAGCATAAGTCATGTTATTGTAACCAATGCCAATATACTTAAACAGTACTTTATAACATAATGAAACTTCCCAAGGTGGTTCACAGGAGTGTTATAATACAAATATGACACAGCTACATCAGGAGGTATCAGATGTAATAATAAAAAGCTTGGGGAAAGAGATCGGCTTTAAGTATCTTAAAGAAGGAAAAGGCAGAGGTGTGGAGAGGACATTCCAGAGCTTGGAGTTTAGACAACTGAAGGCAGAACCATCAATGGTCGAGTGACTAATATTGGGAATGAACAGGAGGCTAGAATAATATGAATGCAGGTACATCAGAGAGTTGAGAGATTGGAGAAGATTGTGGAGCTTGGGAGGAGGAACCCTATGGAGGGATTTGAACAAAAGTACGAATTTTAAAATCAAGATGCTTTTCAATTTGAAGCCAGTGTAGCGGGTGTTGGGGAATAGGACTTGATGCCAGTGAAGACGTGGGCAGCAGAGTTTGTAAGACATAGATTATGAAGGATTCAATGTATAAGACCAGCCAAGAGTATGTTGGAATTGTCAAGGTAGAGAAATCAAAAGCATGAATGAGGAGTGCAACGACAGGTGAACTGAGACAAGGCAAAGTCTGCAGATTTTCTTTCTGACACCAATATATGGTTGGAAACTCACCTTAGGATCAATTGTATGCATAGTAACTACAGAAAACTAAGAGTTCCAAATTTTGTTATCCTCATAGAATCTAGAAGTTTCTATGTGAAAGAACAGCAGTGTCCAACCAGAATTAATCAGGCATTAATAACAGCTTTGTCAAGTATTGCTTTATCACACCCACTTACTCTGGAAGACTATATCTCAGCGATCAGTTGTTATGAATGGAAATTTTATAAGATTAAGATTAAGATTAAGATTAAATAAGATTACTTAAACCTTAATCTTAATCTTAAAGTTAAAATGGGGTAATGAAGAGAGTCATGGTAGCAGTTCTGCCTAGTGACAAGCTTGATTGCTTCGGGTCCAGGAGACCTAGTGTGAGACTTACTAAAAGTGATGCATGAAATGTTCACCCCTAAAACCAACACATGAGTAGATGAGTATACTTGTGGTCTCCAAGATTTGAGCACAAATGAAAGCAAGCGATCTCGGAAGCAGTTGAAAACTGTAGCTGGTGTGGTCTGTAAGGAAAAGAGGATTTTTCTTTCAATGATCACTGAATGATATGACTTGGTGAAACGGAAAGATGTCAAGTCATATGAGGTTGGACGTTAATCTTGTGATCAAATGTGATACAATGGTTGTGAACAAACTGGTTTTATCTCGGACTTTTGCTAGGGAATGGAGTTCGGCATGGGATCAAAAGCAGTGGCATCAGACTTCACATTATGAAACTGGAGTGATTTAGATGTAAAATATCATCGGGCAGCATATAAAAACTGTAGGAGTTACTCCTCCCAACCAGGGACAAAAACTCAGGAGACAGGCAGGAGTCAGACAAGTGGAAGATGTTTATTCAAGCAGAAACCGGTTGATGCAGAGAGAGGGCTAAGGAATCTTCCCCAAACTGGCAGGGAGATCAATGACACCCTCTGATTTTTACAGTGAAAATACAGCATTTTATACACTTTGTTACAATGACCAAATATAACATAGTCACTGTCCTTCCCTCTTAATCCATACAACCAATCCTGTGGCTCACCTAATCAACGATGGGCATTTCTACAGATGGCCCGAGATTCCCTTGGTCTTATGGTGTTTGTAATCCCTAGGCCACGGGATCTTTTCTTTTAACTACTTAACTAAGGAGTCAGGAAGGAGCTGGATCATGACCGGGAACCATGTGGTGGGAGCTGAATGTGCAGGTTGTCTCCTGCAGTGATGGTGGATCAAGAGTGGGCTGATGAGATCAGGTCAGCGAGGCAGCAGCGGCAAGAGTGGGACAGTGAGGCAGCTGGAGCGGGGGGCATGGCGAGGGGTGGAAAGCCCGGAGTGGGCACTGCAGCAGTGGAAATTTGGACACTCTTAGTTATCATTCTTTTTTCTTATCTTCTAAGTTAGTGTGAATGGTGCCATATATGTACAGTGAGGGTTCTATGATTAAAGCATTTTTAACTAGAAACTATTTAATATTGCAGGTAGCTTAAAAGAAGCAACTATTTACTATAAAATAACTTGAGCTGTCATCCTTGCAGCTGGTTAGGGACTTCATCTAGCACCTGATGTTATTCATTTGCTGGGACAATCATCCTTTCATTAATAAGGCCAGAACTGGTCATTTATCTGTCCTTAGGCATCCTGTTATCAGGCTGTCTCAGATTGGAATATACAGCATTCTTTTACTGACCTTCTAGCAGTTCTATTGAAAGGTACCATTGTATTTCACTGTGTGAACAGGCTACTTAGTTTTGCTTAGCTTCTGTCTGCCATCTTGTAAGCAGGCATGCGCTACTTAGTGTGATCAGGTACAATTCACCTTACATGGCCAGGTAGAGGTCACCCCTACAAAAACTAGGACTGGTTCATTTGGAATATGTGCCTCCGCAGCAGCATCTAGATGAGAAGCAAGTCAGGTAAAGGAAAGCTCTTGGGGAACACAAGTAATGATGCAAGGTCGGGAGGAGATCTCAAACACTGATTAGATAAATAAGAACGGAACCAGGTGACTGTCATCCTGTCCAGTAGGTGGACAGTGGAGATGCATGAGCAGGGATCAGGACTGGGTCCTGGGTCTTCGAGGATCTCACTTTACTTGGGTTGGGGGCCAGGGCGGATCGGGGGGCCCAGGCCAGGTCAGATCGGGGGGCCCAGGCCAGGCCAGACCAGACCAGCACACTGACCATGATTTCTCTCCCTGCCCCTGGCTGTTGTAGTCAACCATGTCAAAGGCTGTAGACGGGTTTATGAGGATGACTATGTTTTGTGATTTTGATTAAACTGTTTTGGTACAGTGTCAGAAGCAGAAATCTACAAGTCAGTGGTTCTGATGCTGTGCCTATGTTACGTAGCATTGAACACAGTAGCCTTCAAATCACCATTTGTCATGCCAAAGGCTATTTATCTGTGTTCAATAAAAAATGTGTACACATTAGCTGTATGACACCTGAGTTGGGCTACTTTGATGGAGAAAGAATTCGCATTGTGTGTGACTTCAAAGAAGTTACTGCCACTGAGCCAAGGTTTGATTTTGATTTGCAAAGCCTGGTTCAAGCTCATACGTGAGTGACTCATATTCACACTAATCCCAACTGATGCATATTTCTTCTTCCTGATTTATACAGGCAGCTCTGCCTAATCAATATGGACTGCTTTCATGGTGGTTTACTCATGTATCGTTTCTTGTGTCGCAGGTTTTCTTGCCCCTAGCTGCAACTCAAAACTAAAGTTTCTAATATAACATAGAGATATTAGATTACCCATTTAAATGTGTCATGGTTAAACATAACTCTTAAATAGGTTTTTTGTGCTTTGAGCATTTTCATTAAGGGTTTTATTTTGACACATCCATTCACCTGTATAAAAATCTTGAGTTTGCTGTTGACTTGTCAGTTTGGCCAGTGGTAGTACCTCAACATAAATAGTCTGACATGTTTAATTGATTGTTTAGGGTTGTTAGGTGTAATTTGAGACATCTCATTCTAGATGACTTCTTGTGACACTTGATGACCTAGAGCAATTTACTGTTCATTTTCTGCGACCCAGGTCTAGCCAGGCAGATGCTGGGCTCTGCAAAATAACCAGTTAATTGATTCTTGGGTAGGTGGCTACAACTTTTGGTACAGATTATACAGCAGAAGAATCGAGCCTGTGATGAGAAAATACCCATCTCTGTTTTATGTGGCGAAGTAAAAGAAGACCTGGAATAGCCATCTACTTTCCCTCAATTTTTTCTGCGCAAGTCCCCTGGTAAAAGGAAAAGAGGAAGAACCATCTTCAGAGGCACTAAAAGGAGCAAATCCTCAACCATTGAAAGGAAGACTTGAGAATTCGTGTATCCACAACCTTGCATCATCAGCAAAGCAGTGGAAGGAGTTGAAAGAAAGCCAAAGGAAACAACTCCACATTGTCTGTAAACTGGGCTGGTGCCAAAACTATGCTTTTCTGATTTTTGTTTTGTAACAAGGACATTTGTCCTGTTTTTAGATCTGGTAAACTTTTCCTTTTAGCATTGTTTTTGCCTCCAACCAGGATTTTGCTAGTACACCAAGAATGCTCCTTCATGTTCAACATCATTTGCAGCTCTGCTGATAAGGGAGTCTGCAGATGTGCTTGGACAACATCCAGGCTTGGACTGACAAATGACAAATAATGGAGATGCTGAATAGGTACAAGACAGCGACCATTTCTAACATGAGAACACCTGGCCACCTTCCCTCATCTTCTAATCATTATTATTACCAAGACCACCACCATCCACATCCAAGGGTTTGCTATTTGATGAGAAACTCATATGGAGCAGCCACATCAAGGTGGCTACAAGAGAAGGACAGAGACTAGATACTCTACAAGTGTCGCACCATTTACCCCCTCATAACTTGAGCTTTATAAATGATACCAGGCTAACCATGTTTTGGAGTACCTTGCGTTTGCCCTGGTGCATCCATGATCACTTTCAAGAAAGTCAGTATCAACAATCGAAGAGCATTTCACTTGATTTTTGGTGAGCCACTAGATTTAATATCCACCTTCACCGTTGGAACACTTGTGGCTGCAGTATGAATTATGCATTGAATACATCACATCAATGTGCCAAAATGACTTCAGTAGTGTCTCCTAACCCAATGGACTGTTTGACCAACGAGGAGAAGAGTTGTCTGAGCATCTGGATACCACTACTTACAAGTTTCCTACACAAGTCATACATTGGACTTGCATGGACATATATGTTCTACTTGTTCATTGCTGCTGGATGAATCTTCTGGAATTCTCTACCAAACTCGATTGTAGAATATTATATTGTTGGCACAAAGACTGCAGCGGTTCAAGGAGAACACCACAGTACATCTTAGGAATGGGCAGTAAAAGCAATCTTGTTAGGCTCCCTGACATCCCAAGCACAATGTAATAACAAAAAATTATTAATTTAAATGAGTAGGACGGCTTCAAGGGGAGAATTGTTCAGAAAACATTTGAAGATTTGTCTTCCACATCTTAAATTGAACAAAAATTGATTTTCATTTTTGCATCACGCAACATCAGTATAAATGATTCCTTAATTGTAGCGCTAACAATGTTTAAATTCTCCCATTGGTAAATTTTTATTTAGTTTTTGTGATTACTATAACCTATATTGCCCTTGTGGGTGTCTTTGAGTCTGCAACTTAGGAATTTACTGTTCCCTAAACTTTATCTGGTGCATCTTCTTCTTCTTGGTTAATATGTTGAGGTGTTGAAAGTTTAATAGAGCCATCATTTGCTTGTAAAATAAAGATGAGTTTAATATGTATGTCATTATTAGTGCATAAATCATCCTGTAATTTGTGTTGTTATCTGGTGAATTCAACAAGTTTACCAGAAGGTGGTGGTGGAAGCAGGTACAATTACAGCATTTAAAAGTCATCTGGATGGTACATGAATAGGAAGGGTTTGAAGGGATATGGGTGAAATTTAATGAATGTGACTTGACAACATATGACCTATGGATTTTGATAGAGAATGAGGAGTGCAGTAGACTTTTTAATTTCTCTTCTGCAATTTAACGCAACCTTTGTGATCTTTATATGCTGAAATGATTATTGTGCAATCTTATTTTGTCCTTTTTTAAGCACTACATATAACTAAGTCATAAGTTAGGTTTTTTCTTGTTTCATTTGTATCATTATCACAATTTGGAAGCTGCTGCCGTGATGAATTTTGAATAAACTGATTGCCTGTCTGTCTGTTATTACAAGACATTGTACCTGTGCCTTATTTGCGAGTTAACCACAACACACTAGTACTAGGCTAGTACTTAATGGAGCATAAGGATCCTTTTGATTATTAGATCTATGTGCGTACAGTGACACTCAATCGCCCAGTTTCAAAAAAAGGAACAGTTGAGACCCTGGTGTCTCAGTATGCAGTAAATTGGTCTTGCTATTTTTTTTGAAAGGACTTGTCTTTCTATCCTTTCAGTCTCTATTCACTCTGTCTTAAGACAATCTTTCTTTCCTTTTATCACTTGATTTGACTGTCCTTCTCTGTTGATCTTTTTACAACTTTTAAATTTCTGTTTGTTAAGGAACATGCATATGAGCTTTCCAATTAAGAGTTGGGTGGGCCATTTGGCTCCTTGAACCCGCTTTGACATTTAGTAAGATTGCAGCAAATCTAATTGTGGTCCCAACCAATGCCCCTTTCTACCTGATATAACCTTTAACTCCCTTTAATTTGAAATTTAATTCAACCTTAAAACTATTCAATGGCCCTGGCTTCACTGCACTTTGGGAAGAGGATTTGATAGACTACCGACCTGAGTGGAAATATTTGTCTTAATTTATATTTTAAGTAGAACACATACTGTTTTTAAACTGTCCCCTAATTCTGGTCTCTACCATGAGGGGAAATATCCTTTAAGCATCCTCACTTAAATATCCTCAGCACCTTATGCTTTATTAAGATTACCTTTTTATTGTTCTAAACCCCAATGGATACTAGAAGCTCAACCTATCCAAACTTTCCTCAAAACTAACCCATACCTGTTAGGAGTTGGTCAACTGAAATTTATCTGAACTACTTATATTAAGATTATACACTTTCTTAAATAAGGAAATCAAAATGGTACCCAATACTTCAGATGCTGTTTCACCAATGACCTCGACAACTGTAGCAGAACTTGCTTAATTTTATATTGCATTCCTTTGCAATTCACAAGTGTTCCATTTTACTTCCTAATCACTTGCTTTACTTGCATAATAGGAGATGGATTGTTGGTTTCAAAGGCTACATTGAAGCCACCACAATATTGTCAGCTTGAACTATTAGCATTTCGTAGCGCAACAATTTTCAAATTAAAGGATGAGTTGAAAGTTACAAACTGCCCGTCTGCAAAATCTTGGCCAATATTTGCTTCTAGACCTGATATTAAAAATTCAGTCCACACTGGCAAATGAATATAACCCTTTTTTGAGTGGTAAATGACAACTAAAATATGTTTCGGAAAAGTTTTTAAAAATTATTAAGTCTTATTTAAAAATGTGATATGTGGTTCTGTGAAGCCGATCTAAAATTCTGCTTGTAAAAATTAACTTTAAAAGATTTGTTATTTTTTTTCTTTCAGAGGATCTTGACAGAATGATTCTTATCCTCTTTGGCATATACGTTGGTGGTGCTGCTTGTTCATTTATCCGTGCCTACTTTTTTGTTCTTGCGGGACACAGGCTGGTAGCCAGACTGCGTAAAAGGCTTTTTGCTTGCATTCTAAAGCAAGAAATTGCATTCTTTGATGAGAACAGGTGAGTGCTATGAACTTGCAGAATGATGAGCCTTGCAGTTGTGATTAAATGAAGGCTATAAATGTCAAGACTTGTGAAAAAGATTTTAGACTTGCTGTATAGAAATTAAGTTGTATCATTAAAAGATGATGATGGATTTCAATGGGAATTGCACTTCCTCCTTAGAAATTTTTTTTAATCCATTCATGGGATAAGGGCATCGCTGGCTGGGCAGCATTTATTGCTCATCCTAATTGCCCAAAGGGCAGTTCAGAGTCACCCACGTTGCTGTGGGTCTGGGAGTCACATGTAGGCCAGACCAGGTAAAGATGGTAGTTTCCTTCACTAAAGGACGTGAGCGAACCAGATCGATTTTTTTTCCCAACAATCGACAGTAGACTCACGGTCATCATTAGATTTTTAATTCCAGATATTTATTGAATTCAAATTCCACCATCTGTCGTGGCAGGATTCGAACCTGGGTCCCCAGCATGTTGTCTGGTCTCTGGATTAACAGTCCAGCGATAATACTGCGAGGCCATCACCTCCCCTGTAAAGTATTGAGCTTGTTCCTTTGCATAGTTTCAAAGCTCAGTGTCAATGTTGAATGTAATGTAAACATAAAGAAAAGAATTCCAAGTGCATCATTTAGTTGTAATTAAGCTTGTTTTTTTTTTTTAACCCCTCTACTCAGCTTTTCAGTTATGGATAAGTGGATGGAGAGAACTCCATACTTCTCCCCAGTTTCAGTTTACACCAGGCAGGAAGCCTCCGTAGGAGATTGAAAGCCAGTAATGCTCAGATTTTGAATCTCTACTGTAGTGCCTCAGTTATTGACAGATAATAATTTTACTGACTTTGTTCTGTGCACAGTTTTAATCAGAGGTAAGGATGTGAGAAGATGTTGCAGGGAAATATGTATTTGTTTATTAAAATAAACATGCTAAATCATTCAATTTCCTAGTTGATCAAAATCAGATTAGTATCTCACTTTGACAGAGTATAGTTGGTTGCTTAAGTATTTAACCCCCATTTTTAAGAAAGACAAACTGGTTGCATTGTTTTGACAACAAATAGTATTAAATGGGATAGACTAATGCTGTTTAATGTCAATGTTGTCATAGACCTGTAATGATCCAGTCACCTATGGGGAATATTTATCCACTCAAGAAAAAATTGTCAATATCCTAAAGTGTAGGTTAATCATGGGAATTGTGTAAGTTTCATATTTTCTCTAATTTTATTCTTCCTTACACCATGAAAAACTACGTTACAGAACTTTACAAAAAATGGGTATCAGTAGGGAAATACGAAACTTCAAATCCATGGTCCAAATTTTGCTGTGCTAATAATGACAACGCCAGCATTTGCTGATATTACTGTTCTGAATCTGCCAATCACCTTTTATCATTTTAGACATGTACAAACTAACATGGAAGCCAGAAGTTGCTGCCATCTAATCTATGCTCCTTATTCGGGTGCTTCATAGAGGTTCTCTCAGACTATCTCCATTGCAATCATTAATTGATGATAGCATCTATTATAAAGCTATTAGTTTCAGTGTACTAACACTAGAAAATGTTGCATATTGTTGCGTGAGACGTAACTGAGTTTTTAATGGTAGAATAAGTTTGTAATTGGTACCAAATGGCACTCACTGGCCTAGAATTGTGGAATGTTGAATTTCCCTGTTAGCACAAAAGTTCACATTTTTTTAAAAAAACCTAAATAAAAGTCTATATTTTAATTCAACTGCTTAGTACTCTCAGATTTATTTTGCTATCTTAATTTGGTCTAAACATGAAAGATTTCAAGTGCTTTTAATTTCCTAGTTTGCTGTGTGTGACTATTTCAAATTTGATCATATGCCTACCTGCTTGATGACATAATTGCTGATGGATGCCAAGACATCATCTTGATTTGGCACCAAATTTTCTGGGCGGTTAAAGGAGAGATTTCTGCCACAGAATCTGAATCTTTGTTCAAAGCTTTCTTCAGGTCAGCGGTGACTGCTGTTGCTTTGCCATGAATCACAAAATTCATCCATGCGTTGCAGAGCTGAACAACAAGATATAGTTATGGTAATCAAACTGCAGAAGGCGTTATGAAAGCTAGATAGGCTTATTGAAATATTGGAATTCTAAAACTAGGATTGTTTCAGGCACACTACCTGCCTTTTTTTTAAAATGTGCAAAACTGTAAATTCTGACCATTATTTACCTGAAATACTCGCCTGTAGTTTCTGACACATTTCCAGCCTTAGTTTATTAACTAATTACATGGAGGAGCAGGTAGACTATGACAATGTTTGTAATTAAAATGATTGATGAGGAACAAAGGAATGATGCCAGACACAAATTACAGGCTTAATGTATTTAAACTATAAAGAATGACAACGTATGCATCTTTCACATTGACAAAGTTAGGTATTTTTGGAATGAGGCAAAGCCAAGTGTTAAAACATTGCTGACATGGTAAAGCCCCCAAAGTACACAAACTTTAGAGTTCATTACCACTATTAAATTACTAGCTGCCTTTCTAATTTGTTTTTCTTTCTGTAATAAAATGAACCAGATGTAAAACTAGGACTGAATTAGTCATACTCATAGTGGGATGAGGCACTTTTGAAAACATTTTGAATTTTCTAAATGATATAATTGGTGTTGCTATTGTTTCAGAATGATCTAATGTATGTTATGAAGTCACAAGAGAATAGTTTTTTCATTCTGCAAAATGATGTGTTTAGAAAAAAAGAAAAATACAAAAAAAGTTGTATGATTGTGAATGCTAATTTTGTTGATATGAACTTCTATTTATTGAATTTTTTCACAAGAATGTGAGGTTTCATGATTATAATGAAACTACTTTACTGAACTTTATGGAAGATGGACTTAAGCAGGTCATTGCTAATCTGCAAATCCATGGCCCAGATTTTGCTATGGTAGTGACAATGTTATTCAAGAGCTAAAGACTTTAGAAATCAAAATTTCGGTTTTGCCTGTCTTTTGGTTCTATGCAAGAAATGGAATTCTGTTTTGTGGATCATGATGGGTTTTAAAGTTAATTTTATTTTTAAGTTAATTTTATCTGATATGCTGCAATTTTCCAAAAGACATTGTATTTCAGTAAGGAAAGTTCAGAACATCTCTTTCATACTTGGGTTTATCTCCGTTGTTTTGTGCTAGAATTAAGGGGAATATTATTTTTAAAAAGTCATCATAACCGGTCATTTAATTTTGCAACTTAAGCAACTTGCATAATGTTCCTTGTATTTAGCCTGAACATGATATAGAGACAAATGAATTAGGGGCAGGAATAGGCCACTTGGCACCTCTGGTTCAGGCACAGCCCTGTTCAGTAAGATCGTGGCTGATCTTAAACATTGTTTGTATATGCACATCTGCAAGATAAACTGCAGAAATTCACCAAGGCTCCTTCGACAGCCTGTTTTAAATCCATGCCCTCTACTATCTAGAAGGACAAGGGCAGCATATACGTGGGAACATCATCACCTGCAAGTTCCCTTCTAAGTCATTCAACATCTTGACTCAAATATATTGTCATTCCTTCAGTGTTGCTGGGTCAAAATCCTGGAACTCCCTCCCTAATGGCATTTGTAGGTGTACCTACAGGACATGGACTGCAGCATTTTGAGAAGGCAGCTCACCATCACCAGGGCAACCAGAGATTGTTAATAAATGCTGGCCCAGCCCGCAACACTAATTTGCTATGAATGAATTACAAAAGAATCCTGTCAAGATCCCTTATGATCTTGTCTTATAATCAAGCTGCCACTTGCATCCGCTGGACTTTGGAAGAATAAGTCTAGCCTGTTCAACCTTTCCTCACAACCCACCAATTCCAGGTATTGGTATACTAAACCTTCAAAGCAGAGAATCACTTCTACACTTCCAATGAATTCTACTTGCCAAATTTAGTCGAATAAACATGAATCCCTTAAAGAATCACTTGTGTTTTTGTGGTAATAGACCTAAAATACTTAGCTTTTGTGTGTGTGTTTTTAAATGTTATGTTTCAGCTATGTGTTCTAAAAATCAACTTGCCAGCTACAAATAAAACCTCTATCCATTTTAATGTATATACCAAAAGGATATTGGAAGAATGATGTAGATCTCTTTTATGCTTGTATCCTTTTAATCATCAACCAATTAATTTTGATAAGATGGAATGTTTTATGTCACGAATGAAAAGAAGTGCTATATTTGACAGCAATTTTTGAGCCACCAGACCCTTTTCCAGTGAAGATCTAATCCAGATGTTTGTGTTTTAACACATCTTTCAATAGTACTTTGTTTTGTCATCGATGACCAACTGAACATTGTATGTGCCTAATGTACAGCCATTTATCTTTATTAAGTCTTGTCAAGCTTGGCTATCTTAGCCTTCTCCCACACAATATCTGATGTAGCACATATTTAAAATATGAAGAAAATGTTAGTAAAAGCACTTCAAAGGTTACCAGCACAGAAGGAGGACTTTAAAGCAAAGTTTAACAATGAATGACAAATGAATAGCAAAGAAAAACTCAACTGACATAAAATGGTAAAGCTTTTTGTAAATGTGAATTATTTTTAATCTGCATATTTTGGTTCCAACTAATAATGTTCACAGCTATGATTGAAGTAATCGTAGTTAAGAGCAGATGTGGATATGTGCCCACAGTCTCTTAGTGTTGCTTTGTCATCAGCACTCTGGGCTTTCGTGTTCACTCCCTTTGGAGCAGTAGCTTATCTATGAGTGACTAATATGCACTTCATCAGAGGACATGAGTGTGAAGCTATAGCTGTTACTTTGTATTAGCGGAAGCATATTGCTACATTTTATATTATTTTTGTTTAAATTTTACTGATATGTAACAGAGTTAACCAAAAACATAGTTGAGAATAATAGAAAAATCAAGCATACCTTTTGATTATAATTCTCTAATAAATAAAGATATGTTGTTATGTTATTTATTAGACCTGTAATCTTCCATCGCACAAGCAGCTCCTACTCCATATAGGAAGTGTTTATTGCAAGTAGTGGGTCAAAACTTTCATTGGCTATAGTATTACTTCACTACAAAAAAAAAGGAGATTCTGTTTCACTGTTTTCCTCTCATACCTCTGTTTACATTATTGTAAACTATTGCATATTAGTTAAAGAGACAGCAGGCCAGTTGAATTGTATCATCAACTAACTAAGCTTGCTAAGATTCATTTTATTTGTCTCTATACTCGCTTCTTAATGTAAGTTTTTTTTTTTTACTTATGCGTGAAGTACAATGTTAGCAAGTGGGTTAAGAACTTTTCAATAATGTTAACTTGAAATAATTAATCTAAATCTCTCGGGAGGCTATTTATTTTTATTTATATTCTTGATTTGAAAGCAAGTTTATTTGAAGCTGAAATGACTTTCAAAATGTCAATGGAGCAATGCATCAAGACCAAGATAAGCCATTTCCAATTAAAATAGAAACTTTCTGCATAAAGTATAAACCTATCCTCTTGAACTCCTCTTTGATTTACCCCTATAATTGTGTAATCACTTTTTCTTTTCAATTGTCCTCTTAAATATTTACAGAAAGTAGCAGAACTGTAACAATATGTGAATGTGTAGAAGCATAAGAATATTTTAGTTGTCATAAAGATAGTAAGAACTGCCAATGTTGGAGTCTGGAACAGCAGGAACACATAACTACACTCTCCTTTACTAGCTTCATCCCCACCTCCTTGACGTGTCTGTCTTCTCTCCCACTCTATCCGCTCCACTATCTACCTGCTATCATCGCGCACCCCCCCGCCCCTGCCGTTTATTTCAGAGTCCCCTTCCCCTCCCCCATTTCTGAAGAAGGGTCCTGACTCAAAACATCAGCTTTCCTGCTCCTCTGATGCTGCCTGTCCTGCTGTGTTCCTCCAGCTCCACACTGTGTTATCTTATTTTAGTTGTCATGTTGGTTTTGCAGTGAGTATATGAAGTGGCACAAAATAAAATGTAGTATAGTTGGTACTTGCAAGAATCCTCTTGATTATTTCAGAAATATTTTTTATTTTTCCTTGTGTAGTCTTGGTAATTTTTGTAAATTAGTATTGTGTTTTTTTAATACAGGCAATATTTTTCTCAATATTTTGAGAATTGAGTTACTGTTTTGAATGTAATGTAGCTGAAATAGTACCCAAGACTTTTTAAGCCCAAGAAGAATTTCATTAAGCATATTATTTATCCAAGTTTCACTCTGTGCTATTAGTTCTTCTTTCTACTGTTTCCTCAAAAAAATGTGTTCAATAATTGAAAAGCTCATTTAGTAGTAGATTTTCTTACCAATGTGCTTCATTTTTGATATTTCTTGCAGGACTAAAAATTTAAAGATTGTGGAGAAATTAATTTATTTTGAGTTTTGAAAAAAATACCTTTTTTTAGTTTCTTAAAAGAAAGTGTTGAAAGATCACTCTGGACTTTGAACTTTTTTAAACAGTGTTTCCTATGAATCGCATGAGGAGTCATAATGGCTTGCTTTGTGAACAGTGACTTGGTGGAGAGTGCTTTGATATCTGGAACTAGATGGGGATCAAGTAGCCTACAAGTAAGGGCTACCGAGTTGATCTCCTGTTTCTGGAAAGAACCTTTTCTGGAATTTAGGATGCTATCTATTTGTTCCTGATGGAGAGTGATTAATTGTAGGAGATTTCCAGGGTAAGCTGTGTCTGCCAAGACTCCAACGATACCAGAGATAGTAGGAACTGCAGATGCTGGAGAATCTGAGATAACAAGGTGTAGAGCTGGATGAACACAGCAGGCCAAGTAGCATCAGAGGAGCAGGAGGGCTGGCGTTTAGGGCCTAGACCCTTCTTCAGAAATGGGGGAGGGGAAGGGGGTTCTGAAATAAATAGGGAGAGAGGGGGAGGCGGATAGAAGATGGATAGAGGAGAAGATAGGTGGAGAGGAGTCACAGGCCAAAGAGGCGGGGGATGGAGCCAGTAAAGGTGAGTGTAGATGGGGAGATAGGTCAGTCCAGGAAGGATGGACAGGTCAAGGGGGCGGGATGAGGTTAGTAGGTAGGAGATGTGGGTGGGGCTTGAGGTGGGAGAAGGGGATAGATGGGAGGAAGGACAAGTTAGGGAGGCGGGGACGCCCTGGGCTGGTTTTGGGATGCAGCCCAGTCGCGAACCATTTCAACTCCCCCTCCCATTCTGCAGACGACATGTCCATCCTGGGCCTCCTGCAGTGCCACAATGATGCTACCCGAAGGTTGCAGGAACAACAACTCATATTCCGCTTGGGAACCCTGCAGCCTAATGGTATCAATGTGGACTTAACAAGCTTCAAAATCTCCTCTCCCCCTACAGCATCCCAAAACCAGCCCCGCTCGTCCCCGCCTCCCTAACCTGTCCTTCCTCCCACCTATCCCCTCCTCCCACCTCAAGCCCCACCCCCATCTCTAACCTACTAGCCTCATCCCACCCCCTTGACCTGTCCATCCTCCCTACCTCCCCACCTACACTCACCTTTACTGGCTCCATCCCTGCCTCTTTGACCTGTCTGTCTCTTCGCCACCTATCTTCTCCTCTATCCATCTTCTATCCGCCTCCCCCTCTCTCCCTTTTTATTTCAGAACCCCCTTCCCCTCCCCCATTTCTGAAGAAGGGTCTAGGCCCGAAACGTCAGCCCTCCTGCTCCTCTGATGCTGCTTGCCCTGCTGTGTTCATCCAGCTCTACACCTTGTTATCTCCAACGATACCATATGTGATTAGTGATGCAACAATATTTGCAGAACATCAGTGACAGACTTTGGAATGTTCAACCCCTTATCCTTTTTGGCTCCAAGAATAAGTAGAAAATGTTTTTCTATTTTACAAAAAAAATGAACTTCTGCAGAAAAAGAAATTTATATTTTTTCTCTTCCCTGTGTGACTTTTTATTTATGCATTTTTTATATTATTTAGAGACATAAACATTTAGACTTTAATATTTATACATGCACTGCTGCCTGAATATGTAAACCAGTTCTTGAGTCTTCATTCAATAAATTTTGATTTGAGAATAAACCAATAACTAAGAATTATTAAAGAAATGTGGTTGATAGGTCTTTCTATTCAAAACCTGATTATAGATAAGGTTTATGATAGGCCATCTTGGTAACTAGGAAAAGGTATTTTTTAATGTTCTGACCAGTGAAATAGTGGGACTATGGTACTGTGCACTTCTCCAGCTTTGGTTGTATCAATTTACATATTTCAGGTGTTGATTTCAGCCGGATGCTTGCGAGTATATCTCAAAAGGGTATTGAGCTCTGTGAGAGGCAAGGGAAAGTGATGGCAGCGTTGAGGACCAAGCAAAAACTGTGCTGTCTAAAATGGCTGGATCTGGCATAAGCCTAGGTACAGGAGGCCAGACTCTGGTTTTCCCCTGCCGCAAACTAAGAGAAGAGAAAATATATATTTGTGTTTTAAAATTTTCACAATTATTTTGTATCAACACCTCTCAAGTAACACCTTTCTAGTGTGTGCCGTATTTTAGTCTAGGAACAATAAACTGAACATTTTAAATTGTGCCCCAAAGTTCTGAAAAGAGTTTTAGATTCCTGTGATAATGCTAATCACAAGGAAAACATACTACAACTTCATTTCTTCATTTTTATCCAGATTCTTGTATTCTTATATTCTGTATTAGTATTTGCAGTCTATTTAAATTAGTTTTATTTAAATAAGTCCAACTTGACATGCAAGTAAACTCAACAATATCTGATTTTGGTTGAATGTACAATTCTTCTCAATTTTTAAGTTTTTAATTACATTTCCTCTTGTAATAGAACTGGAGAATTGACGAATCGCTTGTCCTCAGATACGCAGATCATTCAGAGCTCTTTAACAGTAAGTATAAGAACAAACACCAACATAAGTTGGTTCTAATGAAGCAAAAAGCAAAATTTGTTATTTGGTGTCCTTTTTTCAGCAGAAGTGGAGGTAAATGCAGAAGTAACAACATAGAATTTATGCCACGTTAGTATTTATGCTGTGTATCTATGAATGTTAGTGACAATATCTTTTTTGCATTAGCTGATGTGTGATCACTGTAAGGTTAAGATTTTAGAAGTCCAACTTTGATCTTGACATCATTATTTTTAAAATCATATTTCTATTTTGTGCAGTGTTTATCATCTGTATTGTACTGTATGAGAATTGAACCAAGCTATAAATAGTGATGTAAATTATAAGATGATGGCAAAGTCATGATTTTACATAATTTTTCTTTTATTGCAGGTGAATCTGTCCATGTTGCTACGATACACATTTCAAATAGTAGGTTCTGTAGTTCTTATGTTTGTTGTAAGCCCAGCATTGACTGGAGTGCTGCTCGCCTCTATCCCAGTTGTAGCAGTTGGAGGCGTCCTATATGGTGAGTTGAATTTCAGCCTCATGCAATTTGTTTACTTGAGAGAGTTAATTGTCATTATTAAATCGCATTCACATTAGAATGGTCAGCTATGCTGCCATCATTTTTATTTAGGTACTTCTTTTTTCCTTTTTTTGTTTTCTTTATTGCCTGTGTTAAATACTTCTTTCTCCTACATCTTCAACTTTATTATTACTGCTTGACTTGAATTACTTTGCTTCATAATTCTAGCTGCAGGTTAATGCTACTTGTTCCGCCATCACAATTTTAGATAATACAAAATAATACGCAGTATTTACAGAATACAAGACAATTTGTGCCTGTGTTTATACTGCATATTAGAGCCCCCTTCCATGTGCTTAGCTAGCTTCTCCCTGAATGCATCTGTTAATTGCCAGAAATACACCTTGTGAGCTCTGCATTCCAGCTGCTCCCTGGGTAAACAGATTCCTTTTGAATATTTTTTAGATTTAATTTTATTTTTAGCCTCCTAGTTCTAGTTTCCCTAACCCAAAATGGAAATAGTATCTCTACTTCTACCATATGAAAAGCTCCAATAATCTTTAAAGACCTTTTATTGGTTTACTTTCCTGGAAGCCCCAACAAGTGGGTACATCTCTAAAATTTATTTATTAACCCCTTAATCATTTCAAAGACTTCTATCAGGCCACTTCTTGTCTTTCTCTTTCCCAGGTAAAATAGCCACATGTGTTCACCTTTTTCAGTTATCATCCCTGAACATTTTTCCACCCTTTTCCAGTGACTCTTAATACTACTTATAGTACGGAGACTAGAGGCCAAATTTACATATGTGCGAGAAGGCAAATTTCTGCACAGCATAGTCACACTTGGATTTCCTGAAAGAAAGCCCTGATTTTGCGCTGCATTCCAAGCCCCACATCATCTTCCTGTCACCTGTTTCCAGACTGGGAATACATACTGTGAAAATTCATACATGCTCCCACTAAGGTTGGATTCTCATTCTGTATGGGGAACAAAAATCCAATTCCTGTATATTTATATCTTATGGTATGGGATTTTGGAAGCCCATTGAAAGCATGCCACGTTTGGGAGCTTGTAAAGAAAATCTGCTGAGGATTCTGGAACATTCTGAAAGGTATGTGTAAAGTAACCAGTATTGTGTATTTGTTCGCATAGATTACAGTACTTCCTAACATCATGAAAGCACCATGATGGAGTGAAAAATGTTGCAAAATAATCTGTCGGTTTGTGCAGTCGACTTATCTGCTGTGATTTGAATAGTTTTGCTGGTTTCAATTTTATTTTGAAAACCTGGCTTAACACTTGGGGGTGGGGAAAGGGGAGTTAATGCAAACAGCAGTTCTCTTACATTCTGGTTTGGAATTGGCGGGAAAAAAGAACATGTAATCACTTGCTACCTTATATTGATTGACAAGTACTCTGCTTTGAAGTTTAGATAATCGCCTGTTCTTTCCTTCCCAGAAAGTAGTTGATTGGTTAGACAACTGTGGCTACTCTGAACGCTTGGCTAAGTTTCAAGTGCTCATTGGGTTTCAGCACAGTACATGTTCCATTAATCTGACAATGAAGGACCATCGCAAGAAAATTCAGATTGTCCCTTCTGATATAGTTTCTGATTCTTTGGTGGAAACTAATAGAATTACAAGCAGTGAAAGTTCTTTTACAAATTAGAATGCATTGTTAGATGGTGAGGGGTTTATTTTTATCCCCCAAAGATGTAAAATATTTTCCATTGACTTTGCACAGAATCCAAGGAATGTGCAAAAAGGATACTTAAGGGCATGATAGTGTCACCACAAATCTGAAGGGAGCATTGAGGTCCAAACGGCATGACTTTACTGCTTCTCAATTTTATCACTCAATGTGCTGCAGTGCTAGTTTGTACTTTTCATAAGTGTCCTTATTAACTCGTGTAACTAGTTTTGCTGTTTTGTGTATCTGAACCTTTTCAGTCCATTAGCTCTTTCATCTCAATTAGACTATTATTATCTGAGCAGTTTTTTGAACTTGATCTTCTTGCCAAAATGTAGCACTTCACACTTGCCTATATTGAAAGTTATTTGTGAATAAATTTGTGGACGGGCTTTCAGTTAGTATTTTCCTGTATTTTGTTGCTTTTTTCCTTTTGTATCCTTCCATTGCCTTTTTTTTTTGTTTTCATTAAATACAGAAATTGTCCATTCAATTTGTTAATGTAGGTTAAAACAATGGTCCCAGCACTAATCCCTTTGAAACACCATCTCCAATTATGCCAGTCTGAGAATGATTGGTGATGCTAATTCAGTTTTCACTGTTTTAAGTATAAGTATTCCAAAACAGAGAGAAATAAAGAGTGTTTCTGTGAAATGTTTAAATGAAATATGATAGTGATGTCTCTTTGGAAGACAGAACAAATAGTAGTACAAGAAAATGTGAAGATTTTTTGAGACTCATTTTGTTCAAAATTTGATAAAGTTAGACAAATAGACTTCAGTCATTTCTAAATGCACTCCCCCAAATATCAGTTGTCTAAGACCAGATTAACAGACTGCCTGAGATAACAAGATGTAGAGCTGGATGAACACAGCAGGCCAAGCAGCATCAGAGGAGCAGGAAGGCTGATGTTTCGAGCCTAGACCCTTCTTCAGAAACAGACTGCCTGCTCAGTTTTGACACCAGACGATTAGTGACCACTTGTCAGCTGCCAGTCTGCAGTTTTAAAAATTGTGATAAATGTCACATTTGCCCAGGAATTGCTTTGACATTGTCTGCTTCCAACCATCGAATTTTACAATGGGCTATTATGCAAATTTGTTCAAAGATATGACTGTAGAACATCCATGGAAGTTTGATGTATGAATTTATTTCTGCCATTTGTTCTTTTGAGACTGAATTTGCACTCAGGATTGATAGTTAAGTTCACTCGTGGTGTGTAGTTGTTGTGTGCTTTTAGTCATCATGAACTTATTGGTGGTGGATTAGAATAAAATAATTTGACCAAGCAGGGGAATTTATAAAATGTTGCACTGTTATGTTTCACCATTTCTCAAAAGATGTATTTCAACAATAGAATGAAATTGGCTGCTCAGTAAATTATTTTTGAGAGGGTGATAACATAGGTTGGTTTATCTTGATTATCCAGGGGAGTTTGTGAAGAGATTACGAAAAAGATTTCAGGATGAACTGGCAGCTGTTGGTGCAGTGGCAGAGGAGACCATCTCTAACATTCGTACTGTGAGGACTTTCTGTAGTGAAAAGAAATGTGAAGAACAGTACGACAAAGGAATAGATAAAAGCTATCTGATTGGAAAAAAGCTGGCTTTGGCGGAAGGTATTGTTCAGTAGGATTTTCTGAATTCTACATGATTGATTTGCAAAAATTCTTATTCCACCCACAGTTATGGATAAATATCTCTTGAAAATTATTCTAATTTCTCTATATCAATCTCCAGTTCATTCAGTCAGTTCCTTGAGAAGAAGTGTTACTATTTGAGGGCATTAATAAATAGTTGAGGTTATTAAGATACCCAAGTTTTTGTTTGGTTTGTCCAGCTTTTGTGGCTGGAGAAATTAATAGATTTTTGATTTGTATTCTAAGAAAGAAATTATAAAACGATCAAATGATTGAAATCTTTTTGAAGACTTCAGTTAATTTCCATTTTATGGAGCAGTACTGTGAATTAAGAGATGCGCTGTAATTCTCTATCTTCTCAGAGTTGTTACTTTGGCACTATTAGAACATTTTAAGCTTTCAAGTCGTGAAAAGTATTATGTAAAAATTTTTTGATACTCCTATAAGTATGTCAAATCCAAGCTTGGAAAACGTCTAATCATAACTTAACCTTTTTTTTCTAATTCCTTCTCGTTTCAGTATGAGCCCATTATGTCTGCATTACTTTCTGGTTTGTTTAAAAAAAAGGCATCACTATTTTACGACATATGCAACGCCTTTTGAACAGAATCAACTTGATCTTTTAAACTAATGTCCCATAATTATATTGTATTTAAACTTCCCAGGATGTAAAATGCGCAGTGATACAGGTTGGTAAATTTTAGGCAACAAAATGAATGGAATATTTAATTTTATATATCAAGATGTCTGGAAAGTGCAATTTTTCAAGCTTGTCTTTCTAAATTTGGGTGTTAGTTTTTCTTGATTTATGTGTTCAATATGTCCATTTCCATTTGACCATTGGTTGCCTGCAGACTTTCTATCCCTTTTTTAAAACTATCCTCTTTGAAACAACATTGAGATAGTCTGCTTACACATAGGCTAATTAGTGGTTTTTCGGATTGATCCCTCCATTAATCCCTGTCCACTTCTCAATCACCCCCGACTTTTTCCTCCCTTTCCAAGGCATCTTTTCATGCAAGCTCGGGGATATAACGACTGTCCATTTACCTTCTCTCTCTTCACCAACCAAAGTCCAAGCTTCTTTCCGATTATCAATGATCTTTGTGCACTCCTTTCAATTTAATACATTGCATTTTCAATTTACACTATTGTTTGCTCAACACTGACAAATCAATACAGTTTGACTTACCATTTTGGGGAATACCTTGATTCAGGCTGCAGGCATCGCTCCAAACTTCCAGTTACCTGTCATTTTCATTCTGCTTCTTGATTTCATGCTAATCTCTATGCCCTTGGCATCCTGCAGTATTTTAGTGAAGCGTATGTAATATCAAAGAACAGAACCTCGTCTTTTGATTATGCATGTTACAGCTTTCTAGATTCTATGGTGAATTCAATAATGTCAGACCATAATCAATGCCTCTATTTTGTTTAGTTTCTTCTTTTTCAATGTTTCTCACTTGCTCTATTTTTCATTCCCTTTGGACTTGCACCAACAACCCTTTTCTGACTTAATCATGCCTGACTTCAAATTGAGCGCAGACCTTCCCTTTTGAGTTTGTTTCTGCCATGCCCCTTTCATTTTCTTAAAATGTATCCTGTTTATAACTTCTCGGTTCTGATGAAAGGTCATCAATCTAAAACGTTAGTTCGCTTCCTTCACAGATGATACCAGACTGAGTATTTCCTGTATCTTCTGTTTAAAAATTTGCTGTCTGTTGATCTATTTTATAACTTGTATTTTGCTGCTTATAATGAGGAGTTTATTGTACCTTAAAGTATATGTGTAAAATACAATTCTGGTGTCCTTGATTGTGGTTTAAATTGAAATATGTTCAACTAATCTTCATGCAACGTAACTGAATAACCCTTGAAAACTAGATGAAACATGTTGATCATTATGTTCTTAAATTGAGACTACAGAGAGAATTTTCTGACTTTGTGTAGAGTCATCCTGAAGTTCAGGAGCTGTTCTGGGCCTGACTTCCCATTCATTTAATCTAAATGGTTGTTAAAATCTTAGTATGTTCAAACCGTTTAAATAGCTGTCCATGGGATGCAAATTACCTGAATCTCTTTGGATTACAATGTTCTAAACAAAGTTGAAGGTAATGCCTTTATTTTTTAAAAGGACATTGCATCCTTAAGAGCTAAGTACAGGAATGTCCATAGAAATTAATTTCTCTCTGCTATAATTGGTAAATCAGTGGAGGGGAGATAGTGTCTCAGTGGTATTATCACCAGTCTAGTTAACCAGAGCCCTGGGCTATGCTCTGGGGTCATGGGTTTGAATATCACCACAACAGAAAATGAAATTTGAATTCAATAAATAAAAATCTGGAACTGAAAATCTTGTCTATTGTTTGTTGTAAAGCCCACATACGTCACGAATTTCCTTCTGGAGAATGAAATCTGGCCAGCAATAACCAGCACACTGACGCTCAATTTGGATTCCACCAGGGCCGCTCAACTCCTGAACTCATTGCAGGCTTGTCCCAAACACTGACAAAAGAGCTGAACTACAGAAGTGAGGTGAGAGTGATTGCCCTTGACATCAAGGCAACATTTCACCAAGTACAACAATGAGGAGCTCCAACAAAACTGGAATCAATGAAAACTGGGGAAATAGATTGCTGTTGGTTGGAGGTATACCTAGCAGAAAGAAAGATGGTTGTGGTTGTTGAAGGTCAGTTATTTCAGCCATAGGACATTGCTGCAGGCGTCCTTTAAGGGTAGTGTCCTTGATCCAACCATCTTTAACTCCTTCAGTAGTGACCATCATAACGTCAGAATGGGGACACCCAATGATAATTACATTATGTTCAGCATTCATGACTACTTGAGTACTGAAGCAGCATGTGTTAATACGCTGCAAGACCTGACAGCATCCAGGCTTGGACTGGTAAGTGGCAATTAGTGTTAGCAATACACAAATATCAAGTAATGATCACTTCGAACAAGAGACCATCACTGAATCCCCACTATCAGCATCCTAGGAGTTGCCATTGACCAGAAACTGAACTGAAACAACCATATAAATACTGTGGTGACAAGATCAAGTCAGAGCTGTGAATTCTGTGGCAAGTAATTCACCACCTGTTTCTGCAAAGTCTGTCAAAAGGCACAAGTTAGGAGTGTAATGGAATACTTTAAACTTGCAGCTCCAACAACACACAAGAACCTTGTTACAATCCAGAACACAGCAGCCTGCTTGATTGGTATCCTATATACTGCCTTCCATGTTCACTCCCTTTACCACTGATTCACAGTAGCAGCAGTATGCACCATCTGCAAGATACACTGCAGCAACTCACCAAGGCTCCTCCAAATGCATCTTCCAAATCTGGAACATCAACCATCTAGAAGGACAAGGGTAATAGGTGCATGGGGCCACCACTATGCACCATTTCCATCCAAGCCATGTACCATCTCAACATGGAACTACATCACCATTCCTTCACTGTTGATGGGTAAAAATCCTGGCATACCCTTCCTAACAGCACTGTGGAGCTCCCTACATTCAAAGGACTACAATGTTGCAAGAAGGCAGTTTACCATTACCTTCTCAAAGGCAATTATGATGGGCAATAAATGCTGGCTTAACCAGCAGCACCTACATCTCATGAATTAAATTTAATTATATGGATTTCTTTGGTGCCTTGTGTCTGCTGAAATAGTTGTATGATGAGTACCTTGTGTAAACTCCAGCTCTACAAGGTTCATTTTTCAAGTTCAGTAATCCTCACTAATAAGTTAATTGGAATAATGCCATTCTCATAATTACGAAAGTTTATATAGAGTGTTGATTCTGATCTTTGGAATGATACCCAAAGGCATTTTAAACAACCACTTTGTAACCAATACAAAATGTAGCCTCTTTGTTGCCATGGTAAATTGCTCATAGTATCCAGGGATGTGAAGGCTAGGTGAGTTAGCCATGGTAAATGTGGGGTTGTGGGGATAGGATTTGGTGGGGGAGGGGGGAGTTGTGTGTGTGGATGGTGGTGTTGTGGGTCTGGGTTTGTGTTGGATGCTGTTTGGACAGTCAGTGCAGACTCTGGGCAAATGATCTCTTTCCGTACTGTAGGGATTTTAAGATTCTTTGTACAGGATTGAATGGTTTCAGGCACTTGAATTACTCTCTTAACTTTTAATTATAATAACCAGCAAGAGCAATCAGCATTTCCATGATAATTAACCTCATTGGTATAATTAGTTCAGAAAATCCAAATTACTTCAGACCCAGCTCAAGAAAGAGCAGCACTAAATGTGAAATATTCCTGGATATAGGATCTTTAGGAAAGTAAGAAAAAGAGGATGGATAGCTAAGGGGAGCAAAAGTGGGGAAAGAGAATGTCCCAGCAGATTCAAGGACAGAGCTAGGGAACACACAAGATGCAATTTCATTGCTCAGCCTATAAGTCATCAACTGGGAAGGGAAACTTTTGCTTCCGTGAGATATGTATATTACTTTGTTCTTTCGTGGAATTGGAGTGTCATTGGCAAGATCAGCATTTGTTGCCCATCGCTAACTGTCCTTGAACTGAGTAATTTGCTAGACCATTTCAAAATATAGTTGAAAATCAACCAAATAGCTGTAGGCCTGGAGTCACGTACAAGACCAGGTAAGGACAACAGATTTCCTTCCTAAAGGACATTAGTGAATTTGATGGGTTTTTACAATAATCAACGATGCTTGCTTGCTCAGCATGAGACTGGCTTTTAATTTCAGATTTTATTGAATTCAGATTTCACTATCTGCCATGGCGGGATTCAAATCCATGTCTCAGCCTGAGTCTCTAGTTCACTAATGAAATTTCCACTACACATGTGCACACACTGTCTCGCTCGAGTGAGAGTGAGGACAGTGTAGAACTAAAAAGCAATT
Organism: Rhincodon typus; assembly: GCF_021869965.1. Classification (NCBI taxonomy): domain Eukaryota; kingdom Metazoa; phylum Chordata; class Chondrichthyes; order Orectolobiformes; family Rhincodontidae; genus Rhincodon; species Rhincodon typus. The sequence continues at coordinate 26,767,084 of NC_063355.1, forward strand.
GACAATTTGCAGAAATTTGAGCTGATATGGCTTGGCACAAAGAACATGGAAGGACGTATACTCAAAAGGATACCGTAATGGATGTCCAGGAACAGTAAGAGACCTGGATCAACAGGTGTAGAAGTCATTAAGGGTAGCAGAACAAGCAGAGAGAGCAGTTTCATAAAACCAAAGTGTGTCCTGGACTTTATTAATAGGTACATCAAGTTTGAGAGCAAAGAGGTTATGCTGAACATGTTTAAGACGCTATTTAGACCGTAGCTGGAGTGCTGTGTGCAGTTCTGGGTGCCACCCTTCAGGCAGAATGTGCACACATTGGAGAGAGTTATGAAGAGATTTACAAGAATGGTTTCAGGTATGAGGAATTTCAGTTATGAAGATAGAGTGGAGATAAGGACTGGTTTCATTGGAGAGGAGATTTGATAGAAGTTTTCCAAATTATGAGGGAGCTGGATAGAGTAGACAGGAGAAAAAGGTCCATTGTATAAAAGGATCAAGAACGCAAACATACTGATGAGGTAATTTGCAAAAGAAACAAATGTCTTACGAGGAACTTTTTCACTCAGTAAGTAGTTAGGCGCTAGAATGCTCTGCCTGGAAGTGCGATGGAGGCAGGTTGGATTGAGATACTCTGATTGCTTCTATTCAAATAATTGCCAGGACAAAGCAGAAGAATGGCACAAAGTCGTCATATTCATTCAGAGAGATGGTGAAAATGTGATAGGCCCAATGGCTTCCTGCACCATAACAAGTCTGTGATTGTGATTTATATTTTAAGACTAAATGTCCATATTGTTCACTTATTTATTTTGCCTAATTCATATGATTGCAAAATAGAACATTTAGATGCATGAATGACTTTGAATGATCAAGCATAAGCTGTATTTACTGTTTGGCTTTGCCAACAGCCTGTTATTTCATTTATATTATTTGTCTTTCTTACTTTGGTTGTTTGTTTTTTCAGGGTCATTCAATGGGCTAGTACTCACTATCTCACAGGTAAGTGAAGATCTCTTTTATTGAGGAAATTAAGGGAGAATAATAATTTAGCAAGATTTACTTGCCAAATATTTATACACAACTGCAAGATTCTGCAATTATGCTTTTTAATTGACCAAACACTCAGTAATACCTTTGATCTACAATGTCACTTAACTTGATGGTGTGAACATGTATCATTTGGTTGATGATGGAGAACAGGAACAAACACAACCTAACATGAGATAACAAGGTGTAGAGCTGGATGAACAGAGCAGGCCAACCAGCATCATAGGAGCAGGAAGGCTGATGTTTCGGGCCTAGACCCTTCATCAGAAAAGCCCGAAACATCAGCCTTCCTGCTCCTATGATGCTGCTTGGCCTGCTGTGTTCATCCATCTCTACATCTTGTTATCTCAGATTTTCCAGCATCTGCAGTTCCTACTATCTCTGATATAACCTAACATGAGATACATTTTTTAAAAACAAGACTAATGATGCCAGTAGCCCAGATCTTTAAATGATAAACCTGTAAAACAGAATCTATCAAAGCAGTCAAACAAGCAACAAGCTCAATAGCTTGTATCCGGGTTCCCATGATAGTGTCTGTTGAGTAAAGATTTCAATTAATGTCGACTTAAACAGAATGAAATGGACTAGTTCAAAATAAGATATAAGAATTTATTGAACTTTGGCCTGAAGCCAAAGGTTAACAGCCCTGTGGATATATGGATCTTAAAACACTTTGAACTGGAATGAATAATTGTCATTGTCTGCAAATATATTGAGTATTACAGTAATAGCCAATTAAAATTTTCAATTTTTGGAATGCATGAAGCTTTGTGAATTTTAAAATTGACTTTTTACCTTTAGTGCATTTTTTCACTTCGGTGCCTTGAAACTTAGTGGGCTGTTTTAACCTATTCCTTTTTGTAATATTTTAATAGTTCATAAGGAATCTGCACTTTCTTGACATCTAGTTTAATTTGCTCAGATATTAAATACATTCATCTGATTACAAGTTTTTTCCCCCCTTTATGTCCACCTAGATTGTTGTACATTATTGTTTAAAATTGAACAATTAATTTCTTATTCATTTAAATATAATTTTGAAAAAAAAAACACATTTTAAAATGCTAAGATTATGAAGGCATGGATATAAGTATAATCTTCTGTATATAATAGATATGAGAGTATAATAAGGAGGATCAGAAATGCAAGCCTATTACTTTATGAAGGTAGCCATTCTAAGGATATTCCTTATGTTCCTTTAAACATCATGATGTATATTATTTGTCCTTATCAAAGTATTTTCTTTTACTCCCAACCACATTTTTCTGAGTTTAAGACAGACTGGCTCGTGCAGATTGTTTCCATATGTTGCATCTGTTTTTAGACTGAAGAACTCTGGTGAACTGTCAGTATCTCAATCAACACTACTCCATTTTACTTGACTAGGTGCTCCAGTACAGATGTGCTGTTTCCACTGAAACTTTAATTTTTGCATTAGTGTTCATGGTTGTAACTCTTTAATTATGTCCTTGAGATTAATAAGGATAAATAAGCTTATTTTAATTAATTATGATTAAAAAGTTTGAGTGCTTTGTTTTTTAATAATCATTTTGTATGAGCCTTCATCTTATATGGGAATGTAGCTTGTTCAATATGCTGGTTATATTTTTAAACTTATTATTGTGCATAACCCAAGAACACAGTTTCCCAGACTTATCTTAAGTATTTTATTTATAACTGCTGCCTGCTGTTGTGATTTTACTCTTCCTACAACATTATGTTTAGTATTTATACAACTCTGATTTCAATCATCACAAAGACTAGCCAGAAAAGTGGCACACTGGGTTTATGACTATTCCAGTTTAACCTGGGACTATGAATATCCCTGTTTCAATTCCCAATTTCAGGCTGTGTTAAGTTTTCCAAGTACAGTTTCATCATTGTCTCAGCACCCCCAGCTGCTGCTGATAAAATCCGGCAACCAGTGCTGGAGGTGCATGTGTCTAGATGTCCAGTGAAGGTTTAATTGGACTGGATTGTGATTTTTTTTTTTTCCTTGAGAAGGCTTACACATACTAGCCACGTACTTGAGGTACTAGATTGTACTGAATTGTAGATTGTATTGGATTACGTGACCAGAAAGAAAATAAACTGGCAAGGAGAGAAATGTTAACTCTATCTCTATTTCTTCATGTGTACTGCAAGATCTACTGAGTATTTCCACTATCTTCGTTTCAGATTTCTGGCATCCACAGTATTTTGCTTTTGTGTTTGTATTCTTGAAACTTTTTGTGAACTAAATTTGTAATCTCAAAGCTACAATGTTGGGATTTAAAGGGTTTTCCATTTTTGTCAAGTGTGTGGGAAAGTGACTTGAAGGGTAAGCAATTCTCCGCCATAATACTGAGAGACCCTACCAGGTTAAGTGCCAGTCAGCCTCTTAAGTGCTAACCCAGTGAGCTGCTTGTCTAACTATGTGCCATGACTGAAAAGTCCAGCCCCTACCTGAAGCTATTGGCCATCAGAGGCCAACAGAGACAGCACTGCAACAACACACTGATAACAACGTCGCACCGCAGTGAAGACTGGGACCATTTTGGGAGGGTGGGTGGTCGCTACAGATTAGTCAATGTGAAGATTTGGAGGGGAGAGAGGGTCAGGATTGAAAGAGAGAGTAGGATTGTACTTCTCCCTGTCCCTCCCCAGGGGCACTTTCCCACCTGGGAAGGCTGTCACTTATTTTCTGCTGCCAGGAAATCAACTCATCGAGCTAGTGAGTGTTAAGGCCAATACATGGCTTTAAATTTACCACTGAAGGGCTTAAATGTTGGAGGGTCAATCAGGAATGTTGCCCATCAATTCTTTGCACAGAATTTAATCGGCGAGGTCAGCAAGGTGGTAGATTGCTTATTTGGCCACCGATTCACATTTGTAGGAATTTTGCCTATGCCTTCTAGATTACCAGTCCTGTCAATTTTGTCCACTCGTCCACTGTTTGTATACCTTGCAATGTTAAAGCTGTTTTTAAAAAAAACAAATAACAAAATATGTCAATGTTTCTGAGCTCTGAACTTTGCTGCATTCATGGAGAATGTTTCAGGAAATCTCATTAAGGAATTTATGCCATTTCTCCCTGGCAACTAACTTCATGCTCTTTGTGTCATTTCAAAATTCTTCTTTGTAGTACCTTCTGTCCTAGAAAATGAACCTCATTAGTTAATACAATTACTACATTTCCTAATCAAATGTGCAGTATTTGTTGTCTGTGTTGATATATAGTGGTAGTATTTCTTGCCAAATGAACGCTGAGGTGTAATGAAGCTTTTGAAGTCAAAGAAATGTTACTTCTACTTTATTATTGTATATGCAAGGGGTATCTCTAAGTCTATATAAATTGTGATGTGACTTAGTTTAATTCACCTGGTTATAGATGGAAATTGTCAACTTAGTTTCATGGTAACATTCTAGTCAGATGAAAGAGCAAAGGATTTTTTGTATAAAAATTAGGTTGGCTTCTGTTATATTTTTTCTAAAGTATAGAGTCAAAGATAATAGATTTCTCTGATCAGTGGAGACTCAATTCACATTTCATGCATTCCAATGTGTGACAGTCATTCTGTGCTTGCAGTCTTAATCTTGGTGTGACACTTTGCAGATAATGATTACATTTTTCAACCTCCCCCTCTTCTATTCCAAGATATAAATATCTTCTGTTAACCACCTGAGGAGTAATATTTCAGCCAGTGAATAAATATGGTTAACTTATGTTGAAAGATCTGGTTTCTTTACAAATGTTCTTGACAGTGCAGAGGTTTCATATTTTGTATGAAAATCTATCTGCATGTTTAAACCAGTGAATTTGATACTTAATAGAATTTGACATTTAATAGGCTGGTTGATGGATTGGGTGGACAAATTGCGGATGAACTTTAATGCAGATGAAGTGTGAAATGATTCATTTTGCTAAGTAGTAATTGGGAAGGTAATATAAAATGAACGTTATAATTTACATGGTCTGCAGGAGGAGAGGGAGTTGGTGTGTATATGCATAAATCATTCAAGGTGGCAGGACAGGTTGGGCTGTTGTTAATAAAACCTAGAGGATCCTATGCTCTAGAGTTCAAAAGCAAAGAAGTTGTGTTAAACTTGTATAGACAAGTGGTTGGATCTCAACTGGAATATTGTGTCCAGTTCTGGGCACCATAACACAGGAAGAATGCAAAAGCATTGGAATGAGTGCAGAAAAGATTCATGGCAATTGTTCCAGGGATGAGGAATTTCACATAGATTGGAGAAGTTGGTACTGTCTTCCTTGGAGATGAGAATTTTTGAAAAGAGATTTGCTGGAGTTTCTCAAAAACAAGAGTGGTCTGGATAGAGAAATGGGAAAGAAACTATTCCCGTTAGTAAAAGAGTTCAGAACCAGATGGAACAGTGTCATGACCTTGGTGGGAATAATGTGCTTGAATTCAAGTCACTCCATTCTACAAGTTTTTGCAAGTGTAAAATGTGACCAATTTAATTTGTATGATGGTTAATGTCTGAATTGTGACCATTATCCAAGATAAATGAACATCAGACCAGGTTTCATCAATGAACAAATAAACAAAGCATTATTATAAGAAACTTACACTATTTTTGCCACATGTTAGAGGTTATTTGTTATAAATGTACAAAGTTAAACTGTAGCCCCATTAAATCAACATACAAACATGTTCGTTCACGAATAGCAAGGACCAGACAGACGAGACAAATATGAGTATTGTGGGCAGAAAATATAGAGGTAGAAAGGCACAAAGGTCAGAATCCAATTCAAAAGGGAAAATTAGATGACTTTCTCAAGTTTTGTTTCGGTTTTTACCAATGATAACGTGATGTTGACTGCAGCAATCCTCAATTTGATGGTCAGTCAGTTGAACTTCGATCTTGGCTTGAATTAGAAGTTTCTTCCCTCTTGCAAAATTTTTGAGCATTATTTCTTCAATTAAAAAGAGACCACAAGTGGGAGAACAATTTTATTTACTGGCAGGCTTGAAGGTCTGAGTCCCAACTGATCTCTTTCTCCTTAGTTCACTGAGAAGCTGCTACTTAGAACTGATCCAAACCTTATTACTGGGCAGTAACCCACGGCAGGTGTGCCCCACAAAAGTATCTCAGTCTAGCCTCCACTAAAATTATATGCTCTTGTATAACCGTTAAGTGACCACATAGTTTTTTGTGTTTCCTTTAAATTATGAACTTAAAGCAACTAATAATTCGTAGCTCAATTTTCTGGCTCATTTTTACCATAAAATGTCTAGCCATTAACATAGACTTAATATATTTGGCAAAAGAGAAAAGGTCAATGTGAGGAAAGATGTTTTCACAGTGAGTGGTTGGGATCAGGAAGGTACAGCCTTGGAATGTGGTGGAGATGAGTTCAGTCAAAACATTCAAGAAGGAATTGGATTACCATAATTGCCTATAAATTGATCTGGCTTGGTTTCAGAATCATGTTCCTGCATATACTTAGCATGTATGTCAGTCCTGCTTGTCAGTCACAATATGCTATTCTCACATACGTGATTAGTAATTTTGCAGTTTTTCATACCACAATTTTGTGTTTCAGTCAGTTGCAAGGGATCAAGATGATATGGACTAAGTTGCAAAGATGCATAGGAGTTTTAAGATATGTTGAATTTTTTGTGTTGGATGCAGATGCTATTTCAAAATGATGACTGGTATTTATTTTTATAGATGGCATGTATATTGGCCCCCATTTAGGGGGTGGAGTTTTCAGGGTTTCAAAGTTCGACTAATGTGCAACATTAAATAACCTCTCCTTTTGACTTTTTCAGAAAGAGAAATGCACATAGATTCAATAATGAATCTGTCAATTGTTCTATTTTGCTATACTGCTTTACAGGCACAATGTAGGGCAGCTGGAAGTTTCATTCACAAATTAATAACCCAACACTGTTATTTACAGTGTAGAAGGAAGCTATTTGACCCATCAAGTCGGTGCTGGCTATCTACAGCAAACTGTCAGCCCATTCCTCTGGATTTCCATAGTTCCTTCAAGAGTCCATCCAGTTTCCTTTTAAAATCATTGTTTGCTGCCCACAAGGATGTTGGAAGCAGAAACAAGTTCCAGGTCATCAACATTGGCATTAAAAATAACCTGAATAAATTCACAAAGAAGGAAAACATTGTTCTGAAATCAGTGTAGTAAGGTGGCCTGTGGGAAATACCCCTATAATGGATTAGTGTAATAGTTTAAATTCAAAGATTTAGCAGTTCCTTGCATTCAATGTTTTTGGCTTTGACTGTTCTAACTACCTAGCCATGCATAAACTGACACACAGAAAAACATTGATTTTAAGGTTGACAAAAATTATGAGATAATCAAGTTTTGTGCCGATCTGGAGTACAGGATTTAGTTGGCTGTCTTAGTTCGATATTTTCCAGTTTCCTTTGATACCTTTTCAGGTATTTTCTGGCGACAGAACATTGTTTGCATCAAAGTTAGTCTTCTAGTTACTGATTGAGAATTTATCCCTTGAATGGCCTGGCAGTCTTTCTATTCTTTTCCTTTGGCAGATTATGAAAAAAGTCACTTTATAGGAACCAGTGCCTGAGAACACCCATCAGGATTAAATCTGAAAGAACTGTGGATACTGTAAATCCGGAACAAAAACTGAAGTTGCTGGAAAAGTTCAGGTCTGGCTGCATCTGTGAAGAAAAATCAGAGTTATTGTTTCGGGTCATTGGATCCCACTAGGAGCCAGAATTTCTGGACCTTTCACAAACAGGAGGAAGAGAGTGAGGTCTTGATGCTTTTCCTTCAGAAGTTAGGTTCTCTCTCTGCTGCTGTTGATTACACACACAACCAGTCTCCTCAGAAGTCAATCCCAAAATTTATCTAGAGTTCTTTCAAATCTAATCCAGTTGCTCCATGGACAAGCCAAGGAAGCAGTCACTCAGCGAGTTCAATCTGAACACAAAGTGAAGACAATTGCCTTTGATGTCCTCTACACAGCAACATTGTTTTCATGTACCTGTTGGTTCCACTTGCTTTGCAATCTGCAACCAGCTTCAGTAAACATGATTTTGAAAACTGCAGCCAGTTTGATTTCAAGCAATCTTTATTAAGTGTTAGTTCATTGTCAGAAACAAAGAATATGAAAAATGTGATCTTAACAATGTAGAGCAGCTTTGTAAATAGCAGAGCTAGTGTTTCACTAATCTCATTGATGTTTTCATGAAGGGAGTGCAATGGATGTTGCCTACATGGGGGTTTAAAAAACGTTTGATGACATTCCCATGCAAAATGTTAGTTTATGAAATTGAGGTTAATGGGATAGAAGGGTTGGTATAGCTTGAAGAAAAGAATTGGCCAAGGAGCAGAAAACCAGGTGTTGCAGATGGTTATTTTTTGGACTTGAGGGTAGTGTTTCCCAAGGGTCAGTGGTAGGCCAACTTTTTTAAATATGTATTTGTGACTTGGATATTAATAGATTAAAATTTGAATATTTGCTGACAATTCCAAGCTTTGAGATGTGGCAAATTGAGATGATCATACCATTTGGCTGCAACAGGATATAGATAGCTGAGCAGAACAGGCAGACAAGTGATGGTTGGCCTTTAAAGTGAAATGTTGGGCTCACAACATGATGGCATGGTTTCAAAAAATATTCCAGAACAGATAGATCTTGGAGGTTTTGTGCATAACTTCTGAAGATAGCAGTATATGCTAAGAATAATTAGCAGAGCATATAGGATCTTGAATTTCTTAAAGCTTTTGAGTACAAAATCAGAAACATGATGTGGAGCCATTATGAAATGATCATTAGATGCTAAATAGTGTACTGGACACCACACCTTACAGCAGAGCACCACAAGCCAGAGCACCTACTCCTGCATGTAGTGGAATGCCTTACCCAAGAAAACTACACATCTGAAGCATTGCTTCTGTCTGCAAATAATATGCTTGATGTTTCTGATGGCTCTATAGTTCACGTGAATCACTCACTGTTTTGTGGGGTCATCAACCACGTGCACCAGGATGACCGCTCAGTTGTTCTTGTAGGCGTAGACGAAGCAAATAACACAGTCTCTGAATGAAGACATTATTACTGTTGTCAGTACAGCAGGTATTCACCAACATGATGTGTTGTGCCTGATTACACAACAACTGGATGAGAATTGTGTGGTGGCCTTGTGGTTTCTGTGACTCTCCCCTTTGACATCAGAAATCCTATTGTCTTTGCAAGGTTACATGTCTTCTCATCTTGCTTCTCCTTGTTGAAAGAGACAATTATTTAATTGCTTATCAAGGTATAGGTGATCCTTAGTCACCTCCAAGATACATTGATGGATTGCATATTGGGTTGTATGTGTCTGACACAAATGGAAAAATACAAGTTTAATATTCCTGTGACCTTTACAACCACTGGACACACCATACTCCCTCCAGTGCAAGACTTCAGATTCTGTTTAAAGAAGAAACACTGTTCTGTGATTATGTCTGATGAACTAGTGTTCATTGCTGCAATTCCTTCTGTCCTCTTCTCCTCAGAGTTCAGCTCTATTTCTTATTTAGGTTGCAAATTGAGAGAAATTGCAGTGATTGCTTAGCCCTCTCTGTATCCTTGTGAGGTCACCCAGTTCTCTGTCCTATCCCCAAAATATTCAATAGCTCAACACACAACCTTCCAAAAAAATTACAGAACTCTTGCTAACTTTGCTACAAGTCAAAGGCAACTTGCCTATAAATTGATGCCTGGCTCTTGAAAAAGCACCAGTGAAGACAGAGTATCCCTTCGCTGCTGAATGCTTTCCCACTGGAGGATGATTAGCACATTGGTCTGGGACATGATCCATCATTCCCAGAAGCCTGGTCTGTCAAGTGCCATTCTCTTCCTCAATCAGGGCAATGCATTCAACAGAGTGGATCACCAGCACCTGCTCAGGACTTCACGAGCTTTCGGGTTTGGGATGCACTTTTTCACTCAGAACAGATTTCTGTACACCCCGCAGAGTGTGTAGTGATGGTTAACAGGTCCCTGACAGTGCTCCCGCACTTCAGGAGGGGAGTATGTCAGGGCTGCCCTCTGTCTGGCCAGTTGTATTCTCTGTATGGAGCCATTCCTGCGCCTCTTGCAGAAGCAGCTGGTCAGGTCTGGTTCTGGGCAGGCTAAGGCTGGGGGTGGTTCCCCTGGCATACGCCGATGACGTGCTCCTCATGTTCATTTGTGGAGGATGTGCGAGTGCCAGGAGGCCTCCTCTGCGACATCCTTCATGAGAATCAACCGAAGTAAATGTTTGGGACTTCTGCTCGGTCTGTGGGAGAGGGACATCCTGCTGGAGGAGCTCAGGTGCTTCAAATGGGGTACCACTCATCACCTCTACCTGGGAATCCATTTTTGCCCTGCTGAGGAATCCTGGCTGGTGCATTGGCAACAGTTTGATAAACGCAACTGCGCAGACCCAATGGGAATCAAATAAGCCAGATATCAGCCAGTTGTTCACAATCAGACTTCTGCTGACAGGCCACCCTGCTAGGACCCTGCTCATTGTGATATTTGCAGAGGTGTTTCGAAGTGCAGCTGTAAGCATTTGTATTGCCTTGGGACTGCTACAGGCTCAGTATCTCTACTTGAGCTTTTCTATTGCTACATTTGAAAATGCCTATACTCCAGAATTTTTAAATCCGATTCTGTAATACGTACAGTCTTATTCTTCAGCCCTACTCACTAAGTTACCTAATAGAGGTAAAGCTATAGTTCCAGAAGACCATAGGGCTGCTCTTTCATTAGAGAGAAATGACTTGTGGTGGTTTAGCTTGAGGATCACCATGCCTCAGACAAGGGGAGAATCATAGAAATGTACAGCATGGAAACAGACCTTTGGTTTAACTCGTTCATATTGATCAGATATTCCAAATTAATCTAGTTGCATCTGCGAGCAGTTGGCCCATACCTCTCTAAACCCTTCCTATTCATATACCCATCCAGATGCCTTATAAATGTTTATAGGACATAGAACATTACAGCGCAGTACAGGCCCTTCGGCCCTCGATGTTGCTCCAACCTGTGAAACCAATCTGAAGCCTATCTAACCTACACTATTCCATTGTCATCCATATGTTTATCCAATGACCATTTAAATGCCCTTAAAGTGGGCGAGTCTACTACTTTTGCAGGCAGAGCATTCCACACCCTTACTACTCTCTGAGTAAAGAACCTACCTCTGACATCTATCACCCCTCAATTTAAAGCTATGTCCCCTCGTGCTAGCCATCACCATCCGAGGAAAAAGGCTCCCACTGTCCACCCTATCTAATCCTCTGATCATCTTGTATGTCTCTATTAAGTCACCTCTTAACTACCTTCTCTATAACGAAAACAGCCTCAAGTCCCTCAGCCTTTCCTCCATAAGACCTTCCCTCCATACCAGGCAACATCCTGGTAAATCTCCTCTGCACCCTTTCCAATGCTTCCACATCCTTCCTATAATGCGGTGACCAGAACTGTACGCAATACTCCAAGTGCGGCCGCACTAGAGTTTTGTACAGCTGCAAATTGACCTCATGGCTCCGAAACTCAATCCCTCTACCAATAAAACCTAATAAACCGTACGCCTTCTTAACAACACTATCAACCTGGGTGGCAACTTTCAGTGATCTATGCACATGGACACCGAGATCTCTCTGCTCATCCACACTACCAAGAATCTTACCAGTACTCTGTATTCCTGTTACTCCTTCCAAAGTGAATCACCTCACACTTTTCCTCATTAAACTCCATTTGCCACCTCTCAGCCCAGCTCTGCAGCTTATCTACGTCCCTCTGTAACCTGCAACATCCTTCCGCACTATCCACAACTCCACTGACTTTGGTGTCATCCGCAAATTTACTAACCCATCTTTCTATGCCCTCATCCAGGTCATTTATAAAAATAACAAACAGCAGTGGCCCCAAAACAGATCCTTGAGGTACACCATTAGTAACTGAACTCCAGGATGAACATTTCCCATCAACCACCACCCTCTGTCTTCTTACAGCTAGCCAATTTCTGATCCAAACCGCTAAATCACCCTCAATCCCATGCCTCCGTATTTTCTGCAATAGCCTACCGTGGGGAACCTTATCAAACGCTTTACTGAAATCCATATACACCACATCAACCGCTTTACCCTCATCCACCTGTTTGGTCACCTTCTCGAAGAACTCAATAAGGTTTGTGAGGCACGACCTACCCTTCACAAAACCGTGTTGACTATCCCTAATCAAATTATTCCTTTCTAGATGATTATAAATCCTATCTCTTATAATCCTTTCCAACACTTGACCCACAACCAAAGTAAGGCTCACTGGACTATAATTACCAGGGTTGTCTCTACTCCCCTTCTTGAACAAGGGGACAACATTTGCTAGTCTCCAGTCTTCTGGCACTATTCCTGTAGACAATGACGACATAAAGATCAAAGCCAAAGGCTCTGCAATCTCCTCTCTAGCTTCCCAGAGATTCCTAGGATAAATCCCATCCGGCCCAGGGGACTTACCTATTTTCACACCTTCCAGAATTGCTAACACCTCCTCCTTATGAACCTCAATCCCGTCTAGTCTAATAGCCTGTATCTCAGTATTCTCCTCGACAACATCGTCTTTTTCCTGTGTGAATACTGACAAAAAATATTCATTTAGCGCCTCTCCTATCTCTTCGGACTCCACGCACAACTTCCCACTACTGTCCTTGACTGACCCTAATCTTACTCTAGTCATTCTTTTATTCCTGACATACCTATAGAAAGCTTTAGGGTTTTCCTTGATCCTACCTGCTAAAGACTTCTCATGTCGCCTCCTGGCTCTTCTTAGCTCTCTCTTTAGGTCCTTCCTGGCTAACTTGTAACTCTCAAGCGCCCTAACTGAGCCTTCACGCCTCATCTCTACATAAGCCTCCTTCTTCCTCTTGATAAGAGGTTCAACTTCTTTAGTAAACCACGGTTCCCTCGCTCGACCACTTCCTCCCTGCCTGACAGGTACATACTTCTCAAGGACACACAGTAGCTGTTCCTTGAACAAGCTCCACATTTCAATTGTGCCCAGCCCCTGCAGTTTCCTTCTCCATCCTATGCATCCTAAATCTTGCCTAATCGCCTCATAATTGCCTTTTCCCCCAGCTATAACTCTTGCCCTGCGATTATATACCTATCCCTTTCCATCGCTAAAGTAAACGTAACCGAATTGTGGTCACTATCACCAAAGTGCTCACCAACCTCCAAATCTAACACCTGGCCTGGTTCACTACCCAGTACCAATTCCAATGTGGCCTCGCCTATTGTTGGCCTATCTACATACTGTGTCAGGAAACCCTCCTGCACACATTGGACAAAAACTAACCCATCTAAAGTACTCAAACTATAGCGTTTCCAGTCAATATTTGGAAAGTTAAAGTCCCCCATAACAACTACCCTGTTACTTTCGCTCCTATCCAGAATCATCTTTGCAATCTTTTCCTCTACATCTCTGGAACTTTTCGGAGGCCTATACAAAATTCCCAACAGGGTGACCTCTCCTTTCCTGTTTCTAACCTCAGCCCATACTACCTCAGTGGACGAGTTCTCATCAAACGTCCTTTCTGCCACCATAATACTGTCCTTGACTAACAATGCCACACCTCCCCCTCTTTTACCACCTTCCCTGATCTCACTGAAACATGTAAACCCCGGAACCTGCAACAACCATTCCTGTCCCTGCTCTATCCATGTCTCCGAAATGGTCGCAACATCGAAGTCCCAGGTACCAACCCATGCTGCAAGTTCACCCACCTTATTCCGGATGCTCCTGGCATTGAAGTAGACACACTTCAAACCACCTTCCTGCCTGCCGGTACACTCCTGCGACCTTGAAACCTTATTTATGACCTCACTACTCTCAACCTCCTGTACACTGGAGCTACAGTTCAGGTTCCCATTCCCCTGCTGAATTAGTTTAAACCCTCCCGAAGAGCATTAGCAAATTTCCCCCCCAGGATATCGGTACCCCTCTGGTTCAGGTGTAGACCATCCCGTTTGTAGAGGTCCCACCTACCCCAGAATGAGCCCCAATTATCCAGGTATCTGAATCCCTCCCTCCTGCACCATCCCTGTGTTCAACTGCTCTCTCTCCCTATTCCTCGCCTCGCTAGCACGTGGCACGGGTAACAAACCAGAGGTAACAACTCTGTTTGTTCTAGCTCTAAGCTTCCACCCTAGCTCCTTGAATTTCTGCCTTACATTCCCATCCCTTTTCCTACCTATGTCGTTGGTGCCTATGTGGACCACGACTTGGGGCTGCTCCCCCTCTCCCTTAAGGATCCCAAAAACATGATCCGAGACATCACGGATCCTGGCACCTGGGAGGCAACACACCAACCGCGAGTCTCTCTCGTTCCCACAGAATCTCCTATCTGTCCCCCTAACTATGGAGTCCCCAATGACTAATGCTCTCCTCCTCTCCCCCCCCACCTTCCCTTCTGAGCAACAGGGACAGACTCTGTGCCAGAGACCTGTACCCCATGGCTTACCCCTGGTAAGTCGTCCCCCCCAACAGTATCCAAAACGGTATACTTGTTTTTCAGGGAAACTGCCACAGGGGATCCCTGCACTGTCTGCCTGTTCCCTTTCCGTCCCCTGACTGTAACCCATCTACTTTTTTCCTGTACCTGAGGTGTGACTACCTCCCGGTAACTCCTCTCAATTACCCCCTCAGCCTCCCGAATGATCCGAAGTTCATCCAGCTCCAGCTCCAGCTCCAGTTCCCTAACGCGGTTTCCGAGGAGCTGGAGTTGGGTGCACTTCCCGCAGATGAAGTCAGTGGGGACACTAGTGGTGGCCCTTACCTCCCACATTCTACAGGAGGAGCATGCAACTGCCCTAACATCCATTCCCACTGTTCTGAATTCCCAAACAGACCATTTAAAAAAAAAACTAGTAGCCTTACCAAATCAGCGCTCAGAACCTTTTTTTTGGTTAGAGGAGGAGGATGGGTGGGAGACACTACCTAGGTAGTGTTTCGGGTAAACTTATAATTGTACCAGCCTCTGTTACCTCCTCTGGCAGCTCGTTCCATATGTGCACCACCCTCTGCCTGAAAAAGTTGATCCTTAGGTCCCTTTTAACTCTTACTCCTCTCACCTTAACCCTATGCCTTCTAGTTTTGGACTCCCCTACCCTAGGGAACAAACCTTGACTATTTGCCCCATCCATGTCCCTCATGATTTCTTTCATGGTATCCTCAACCTGTGTGGGGATTGAACCCATGCTGTTGGCATCATTCTGAATTATAAACCAGCCATCCAGCCAACTGAGCTAAAATTGCTTATAACTTAATCCAGTCTGGGGTCTTAATAGCTTTTGTATCCTCACTTGGGCTCAACTATCTTTAACTAAAAATAATAGCTATCCAGCAGCACTTCACGTTTCATGTTTCCAATAAATCTGAATAAATAAATAGATATTAGCGATTACTTGGATAGGTGCACTAGGCTATGATGTCATTTGAATGTTCAATTTGTAATTAAAGTATAAGCACTTTAATGCTACTGAAGGATTTTAAAAAACCTCTATATAAAGTGTTTTGCATGTCTTGAATTACAATGCTGTGTAATCCGTTGCTTTGAATGTAAACACAGCAGAAAATATGCAAATAACAAGATCCCAAAACTAAATTAAAGCCAGTTCATCTGTTTTGCTGCTATTAGAGCAAAGGATAATGACTAAAACTGCGGTGGATACCTTTCAGATGCTACATATGGCTAATTCCATAATCAAATGTTGCACTGTTAAAACATTCTGAATACAATCAATTATATATCACTGAGCTGATGAGAATTTTCCCTTTTACTCTTAGTCTTATAAAAGACTTTGAAAATGTTGCATGTTGTTGATTGAGGTGTAAGTTGATTTTTACCAGCATTTGAGTTTATAATTACAATTGAAAACCATTTTTGTCCTGGATATCTAATTTTTTTTTGTTTTAACTTCTCACAAAAATACACTTTTAAAAACAATTTTATAAACTTAGGTTACAGCTTCCATATGTATGATTGAAACCATTTACTTAATTTTCTGTAAAACTTAATTAAAAGTCAAGAATAATTGTGATATTTAACTTCCCGATTTGCTGCCTCAGAATACTACCCACTTGCCTTGTTTAATGAGAACATTGCTGTTGGGCGATCTCTTGACTTGGTTCCAGATTCACACTGACATCTGAAGTGGGAATCTGCCAATGTTACTCATAGATCTTTGGGGACAGCCTTCTTGAAGATCAGAGGTGAGATCTGTTGCTTGAATTATGAGCCAAAATGTTTTCAAAAACCGATGCACCTCCCTATATTCAGAATAATGTAACACTGGCATTGAATGGAATTGTATTGTGTGTGTGCAGAAAATTTTCATGGTGGCAGTCCTTGCATTCATATGTCAGCTTTCAGGTTCACTTTTGATCTGTATAAATCCAGTTCCATCAATTGCACTACTACTAGCTTTGATTATTCAAAATAAAAGGTTTATTTTTAAAGCTATGTGTTGAATGAGCAATTAACAAAACTTGTATAATTTTGAATTACACGGTAAATTCAAAGTAAAAACACACTATTGTGTATGTTGGAAATCTGAGTTCAAAACAGAAAATGGTGTAAGTACCTAACAGATCAGACAGCATCTGTGGAGGAAGAGCAGAATTAACATTTCAGGTTGACTGTCGCGACTGAGATTTGAGAGTACATGGTTTCCTTTTTGAGTCCCACCCTTCTACTGGTCACAAATTTTAAATTTAAGCAGATT
Organism: Rhincodon typus; assembly: GCF_021869965.1. Classification (NCBI taxonomy): domain Eukaryota; kingdom Metazoa; phylum Chordata; class Chondrichthyes; order Orectolobiformes; family Rhincodontidae; genus Rhincodon; species Rhincodon typus. The sequence goes on from NC_063355.1 coordinate 26,783,885, forward strand.
GATGATATGAACAATTATCTAGGTCCAGACTGTGTCAGATTATAGTATTTAAAAGAAAGTCAGCCATGAATTTTTAATCACAAATAACTGGTTTATGATCAAAAAAAAGCGTGGTCAAATAATCATGTACAGATAATTGACAAACAGTTTGGATTAAGCAAATATGTCTCTACCTTTTAAAATTCTAATACTCCCTGACAAGATTGAGGTGGTACAAAGCAACAACTGCAATGTGTTAACTTTTCAAGTACTTTGGCCAAGTAATAGTTAAACTTTTGGGGGAAAAGAAAATGAGCTGCGAAACACCAGTTGGAGTGTATGTACAGAATAATTTCAGAATCCCAGCTATTAGCATGGGAGTGTCTTCTGGAACTATTCTAATTGGCTCAATTCTCTTTGCTGGAGACAGTGGAGTAGATTTCAACAAATCCTCTCCAGGAACCCTCGGAGTAGTCAAGAGTCTTCTGGTATAATTTTTAGCACGCAAACTTTGCTGAGTGGCATTACAAAGAAAGAGATGGAACAACGGGCTCTTGATCATCAGGCCGATCAAATTCTCTTCCACGGAGTTCAAAAATGCAATAGTTGTATTTCGCCCACAAACTGCACCATGTGATCTTCCTCTGAAAGTCTTCCAGACTAATTCCATCCAAGCCCCAAGCTTTGCTGATTGTTACTGCTGTACCCAGCACCTTTTCCTGAGCAAATTGTCCTTTGTTAAAAATTCAAAAAATGCATCCATGTAATCTTTTTTAAATAATGTTTTGACCACGTCCCTTCATAATATGTCATATTATCAGCTGATCCAGAGCTCTCCTCTCTCTCTAAAAACAGGGGAAGTGTCATTCTGCAAGATTATATGCTACTTTGCATCATGGGTTTTGAATAATGTGCTCACTAAAGCAGACCAAAGTATTTAAATTAAAAGCAATTGACCAACTATTAAATTGTAATTAAATAAGTTTGAAGAAAAGCATACATCAATCTTGTAAATTGGATTGTACTTGCAAATGTATCGGAGTGTCTGTTTGTAAAACATCGCTTAAATCCCAAGTTTCACTTTCCAACATATCATAGGGCGGCATGGTGGCTCAGTAGTTAGCACTGCTGCCTTGCAGCACCAGAGGCCCGGGTTCGATTCCATCCTTGGGTGACAGTCTGTGTGGAGTTTGCACATGCTCCCCGTGTCTGCATGGGTTTCCTCCCACAGTGCAAAGATGTGCAGGCTAGGTAGATTGAGCAATTTAGCCATAGTGTACAGGGATGTGTAGATTAGGTCAGTTATAGGGGGATGGGACTGGGTGGGATGCTCTGAGGGTTGGTGTGGACTTGTTGGACCAAAGAGCCTGTTTCCATCCTGTAGGGATTCTATGATGATTATTTCATAAGAAAACTAGGTATTTTTGACGTGCTGATATCCAGAAGAGCCAGTTTGGCATGACAATCTATTTAAAACTGTTTAATTATTGCTTCACAAAAGACTGGTTGTGAGAATGTACTATTGAGTCATTTGCAGGCTGGGAAATTTGCAGGTTTGGCCCCTAGCTTCTGCAGAATTAGTTAATAGTGACCAAATTGAGAGTGGAGTGATAAAGTTGACACTGAGCAAGGGGAGGAGAGGGAAATAAACAGCTTTGAGTTCAGACTGCATTTGTCAGAACCTCAACATCTTCAGGAAGCAAGGTTAGAATAAAAGAGTATTTTGGAGAGAAATTTCCATAAACTTTTCAACAAACTTCCAATTGCCTTTCCCAATGTATTAGTCAGTTTTGTGATCTTCTGAATGGATATACTCAAAACAGTCACGGATTATTTTTGCTGAAGGGATAAATATGTACAAAATACACTGGTTAAATTTGAAGGCAAGTTAAAGAAAGCATCCATTTTTATGTGCAATCAGGAGAATCCAGTGTTTTTTTTTTTGCAGACAAGAACAATAAAGTGGATTTTATTTCATAATTTTGTTTCATGCTATTGTCTTTTTCCTCTGCACTTTGTATTCCTTGGTCCCTAATACATTTTAATTTGCTCACTATGTGTAAGCATCTTAGATCTGTACTTTTACTGACAATAAAGCTAATTCAATTCAGTTTGCTTCTGATTTTTCATACTTGTGATCCAGATTTTGGTCTGAGTTTGAGGCACACTGTGAGCAGTAGCAAAAGCTGTCGGAAGACAGGGAGTCTCAGTTCAGGATGTGGTATCCCTGACATTGATCACCCGAGTTGTCATCTTGTTCTGTCTGTGCTCTAATTTAGATGCAGTTAGAGGAGCAAGTGAGTTTCCAAATCTTTAAAGTTATGTAAGGATGCTTGTTTGCTTGCAAATCATGCTCCTGGTTTGCAACAGCATCTTGCTATGCAAACCTCTTGGGGAATAGACTTTGAAACTGACAAGGTGAGTGTGTGTAGTGTCTGGGAGAGTGAGGTTGATCATGCAACTCCATAAGTAGTGGGACGTAGGAAGAAATTTTTTGAACTTGGGTGTGTTCGCCCCATTGCAATCCAAAATGTAGCTATATACTAGATTGTCAAACTGTCTCTTGGCTTATCCCTTGATCACATCACTTGCAAAGCGATTATATAGTTGATAAATTGTAACCATACAAATGTTTTGCTATATCTTTTCTAATCTCATATGTGACTGCAGTCTTCTGCTCTGACATAATTTATAATAATTGCTCAATCTGCCTTAAATTAAATTATCAATTCTCCTCTGGTAACAAAGACTGATTGGAAAGTAGTATGTTGCCAATGCTGTCCACTCCTTTAGAGATTAGGATGAATGCCTCTGTTTTATTTTGGGCATCTACTTGAACTTTGCAGCTAGCTTTGTGTCATTCTTCATGGCCTTGCGTGTTAATCAGATTGTGCTGCTCCTGTACTGTTAAACAAATGTGTTAATTTTTCTAATTTACAAAAAAAATCAATGTTATTGCTGGTTATGCTGTTAGATCAAACTATTTACACCTGCATATTGTTTGTTAACTCTGAAGTGAGAGCTATGTCTAAATTTACACTATTAAGCTAATTTAAAGCAATAGAAAAAATTTGAAATGGAGAATAAAGATACCCAAAGATGCTCAGAATGAGAAAACAGATTTGTTAATTCAAAAGTGTTGAAATATTTGCTTCTGGTGTACATTGTCTGAATGTTCCACCTATCTACATAAAATAATACCACTGACTGATTTCATGTTACAGGGTGCAATTGTGCTTGTGCTGTGGTATGGCGCAAAGCTAGTCTATGATGGAAGACATGGAAAATCTGGAATCTCTTTTGGAACTCTGGCATGTAAGTGATTGCCTGAGTGTATGCAAATGCTAGTTCTTAGAGTCAGAGTCATATAGCACAGAAACAGACCCTTCGGTCCAACTAGTCCATGCCAACCATAATCCCAAACTGAACTAGTCCCACCTGCCTGCCCTTGGCCCATATCCCTCCAAACATTTCTTATTCATGTACTTATACAAATGTCTCTTAAATGTAATAAATGTAAGAAATCTAGAAGTAAACGTGTAAATAAGCCTGCAATCTCAGGAGCAGCTGCAAGATCCGTGCTACTGTCAGTCTACCATTTTAGAATCTCATTTTAATTCTGGGAGAAGGGAAAATGGTGGTGATGCAGATTAGGTCACAGATCAACCAGAACGCCATTGAATGATGGAATAGGACTGAGGCCTGTTCTTTTGTAAGTGTTGTGTAGTTCCTCTAGAATGCACAGAAATCAACTGATGCAAGTACCAACCATTTCCCCACCTTGCTGTCATGTCAAAATCAAATTGGAGAATACTGTACAAAACCCATCCATTTTTTACCACCAAGCGGATAACTCCTCACTGTACTGAGGGATAATGGGCATAGTTATGGAGAGAGAGAGAGACGAGTTGGACTGTACTTGTGTATGATTGGTTCCAGAAAAATATGACATCTATTTCACCCTCTGTTGTGAGGCCTGAAGCACTTAATGGAATTTGGACTTTTTTTTTGAGGTTTTCCTGTTGGTTTCATGTAAAATCTGATGGTGACAGCAGATCTCACCCATAAATGAACTTGATGTGGAGGTGCCGGTGTTAGACTGAGATGTACATAGTCAAAAATCACACGATACCAGATTGTGATTTCAAATAAACCTGTTGGACTGTAACCTGGTGTTGTGATTTTTTTTTGAATAAATGAACTTGAACTTGTATTTGTTTTGATCCTGCCTTTGAAGGAAGAGATAGCAGGAAACAAATTCAAGAAACTTTACAACCATGTTTCATAGTCATAAAGCAGCATAGGACAAATATGATATTTCTTAGTGATCAATACCTTTGTATATCCTTTGCATTCATTTGGTGCTGAATTACAATTGCTGCAAACTGTTAGCCAGGCAGGTAGATGGATACAATGGCATGTCCAGTATTCATGCATCCCACCAAACATAATTTTAATCGGGCTGAGCTTTTCTCTAGTTTGCTTCTCAGTGACTTTTAGAAGAAAGTACAATCTCCTGTCTGACATAAATCAGTCTTGCAGCCCAAGAAGAACTAGATCAAATTTTTTTATTTTTTTATGAACCTTGAATACTGTTGTACCGTATCTAATTTGAGGACTTGAATATAAGGGTAAATAAGAGCCCATAATAGAAGCTGTACTTTTTTAAAAAAAATAGAATGGCCTCCTTCTGTGCTACAACCACCAATCCATCCGGTTTGTGCCAGCTTTCTGCAAGAGCAATTAAACTAGTTCCACTCTTCCACCTTATTCCTTATAGCCCTGCATTTTTCTCTTCAGATAATTATCCAGTATCCATTTGAAAGCCACAACTGAGAGCCCCTCAACCACACACACTCTGAATATATTTCAGATGTGAATGACTGTGCAAAGTTGTGCCTCATGTAGCTGTTGCTCCCTTTGCCAATCAGTGTCCTCTGGTCCTTGATCCTCCTGCCAATGGGGAACACTTTCTTCCTATCTGTTCTCTTAAAGTTCCTATATTTATGGGCATCTCTATCAATCTGTCTCTCAACCTCTTCTTCTCTGAAGAGAACAACCCCAGCTTCTCTAAGCTGTTCTCACTGTACAATATCCCTGGAGCTATACCTGTAAATCTATTCTATGCCTCTCATATGCCTTCATATCCTTCATAAAGTGGATTTCCTAATTTTTACATTTCCAGCATTAATTTTAATATCCACATTTCTAAAGGAAACTGCTTATGCATACTTAGCACACAGCAATTAAGGAAGGAGGATGGTGGTTGGTGGTGATTGTTGTGGAAAACTCACGGCAGAAAATGCCTTGATACAAGCATATACATGCATACTTGTGGTTACTAGGATTCCATTGGACTGTGAATCATTCTCAATTTGAAAGTTTTTTGGGTATGATCATGTTCTTTTGATAACCCAGTGACTTTTTATTCAGTAGCTATTCCTGTTCAATATTTTGTTATTAAGTGGAAAATGCATAACTTATAACTGATTATGTTCAAGTACAATTCACTTGGTTCCTATTTGGAAGGTTTTATCACAGAGTGTAGTGCTCATCAAAATCATTGTGGTTAAGGTTTACATTTATGGAAGTCCATTGTTTTGAAGTCATTGCAAAGCTTTTATTGGGCAAGTTTTTAAAGGCAATTGACAATAACATCTGCATCAAATAAGCATTTCTTCTTTTGCAAAGAGTCATCTTTGGACTCAACGTTATTCTGTTTCTCCTTCCACAAATGCTGCCAGACTGACTGAATTTATTTAGCACTTTATTTTTACTTCTTCAGCATTATTGTCTAAAGTTATGATGAAAGATTAGTTGAAAGAAAACCTAATGTGTAATTGAAATGTCATTCATAAATATTGCATGGAAAGTAGCAATAGGGATTTGTAAACTTTGTGAATAATTGACGTTTATACTTTTTTCATAAACTATCTTCTCAGTGCATCATTTGATCATCAATCTAAAGATTGCAAATCGGAACTTTTTTTAAGAACTGCTGCAGTAATCAGAGAGGTGACTTTGTACTGAATTAATGTCTTTCTTCACAATCTCTTTCAAGTGTTGATTAACCTTTTGAAATTAGACATTGCTCAAAAACAGTGACATTTACTGCATTGTGTAAATGCATGCCTTAGAAAGATGAGTGACTTCAATCAAAGTTAACCTCAAGTCAAACAGATCAGCTGTCTTGTGTGGAAAAAAAATGATATTTTGAAGATACGCTATTGCATTTCATTAATATGCACTGACTGTGTTCCAAAGTTTGAAAACTTGTCAAAGTTAACATAAATGTATTTCAACTTTAGTTGTTTAAAAGAAATGTCCATAGAGTTTTTCTGTTAACTAAGCTCCTGACTTTTGCAGCATTCCAGGCCCTATGCTAAATTTCACAACACCTTTTTAAAGTTATGAAGCAACTTCAAAAACTGTTCAGTGCTTTCACCCTTTGTCCTCCTATTAATTGACCTGTTTACTATAAAGAAAGAAACACAATTTAGAATGAGCGATAAAACCACTCTGTCACAGTAACACTTGCCTGTCCTAAGATTCTCTAATCGATGAAATAGTCCAGTGAAGGAGATCATTGTTTCGAGATGTAAATAAATCAAGAAAGCTTGCATTGAAACTTAGCCCTCAATAGAATGGTAGCCATAATCCTATGTGCACTTGATGTTCCAATAATCTTTTATTCCCCTTTCTTTTAGCCACTATTTAGCTTATCTGAAATTTCCACCTCAGAACCAGGCAGCTTTCATGATTCAATCTGACAAAAGATCATCAATCTGAAACATTAACGTTGTTTCTTTCTTCACAGATGCTGTTAAATCTCCTATTACCAGAATTTTCTGTTTTTAGATAGCCAATACTACATTGTTTTATTTTTGTTTCTATCTTTTCTGTTCCATTTCTTAATTATTTTGAATGCTTCTTTCTTGTCCCTTAATCTCCAGTATAAACCAGTATGATTGATTTCCCAGCTGAAAACTGTTGTGTCCGTCTATATGGTGATTTGTCATTCTTGACCTCAAATCTGTAACTAGTCATTGGAGGCAGCTGTACTGTTTGCTGCTTGAATCATTGAGCTGCATTGCTCAGAACGTAAACCATAAGAAACATTTAGATGGGTCTACAGGTGATGTTATAGGAAAATCATCGCTAGCAGCTGTCATTTGAAACAAAAGGGTGCATTTCTTATGATCTGAATTTATTGAACTCAAGTGTTGAGTCCAGAAAGCTGTAAAGTGTCTAAACGAAAGATGAGGCGCTGTTTCTCAAGTTTACATTGATCTTCTTTAACATTGTGTAAGAAACCATTAGTGACAATTCTGTTATTTGTTTTAATGTCAAGATCTATCTTTTATTTCTTTACTTGTGTTTTGACTGTTGTCATTGATTTGAGCCATTATCCCTTTATTTAATCTCCTCTGACTTCCACCCTATCACCAGCATTTGCTTTTGATCTATTTCATAGGTCTCACCCCGGTCCCAAAATATTAACTCTGTTTCTTCCTCCGCCATCACTCTCTGTTGAGTATTTCTGGAACTTATTTTTACTTCAGATTTCCAGTATTCGCAATTTTTTGCTTTTGTATTAATGTAGAACTCCAACTCCAAGCATCTTAAGTGTGAATTCTAGTCTAAACTGATATTCCCAAGTAATTTTCTAGTGAGATGAATTAATAGAGTAGCAGTTTCTCTGTGACATAGTTCATCTACCCAGTGTTTGCAAAAAGAGAATGGAGGAGAGGCTGTCAGATTCAAGTGGAGTCAGCAATGCCAGCATTCTCAGCATTTTAAAATGGCACATTCCAGCTTCTCTTGGTCATCTAATATATTGTTACTATTGTCACCAGTTCCAGCTAAAAGAGGGAACAAAGTCAAACTTCTCTTCACAACATATTTGTAGACGCAAACCCTAGAAATGCTAACTTGTACTCCAGAAATGGCAGACCATTGGTTCAGAACATTGAGTTTTTCAGGTATCTACACACGTTCTGATTGGTTTCTATTTTAATTCTAATTTTTGCACAAATACTGAGAAGAAATATGGGACACTAATGATGAGTTATAATTTTGCATGATTTGTAAATATGTTTGAATTAAACCCTGAAAATGAATGCAGATGTGAATACAATTTTTTTCATCTGAAATAACTGAAGTACAACAATATTAAAAGCATAAGATTTAAATGCTTTAATGCCAAAGCATTACGCAGTTCAGTCAAGTATAGTGGAAGCCAGTTAAATGTAATAACTTGGAAAAACAAAATTAATAGTTTATCTAAAGACTTTGCTATCAGGACTGACTGTCTTACCCAGATCCAACTAAGTCATTTGTGAAAAATTAGATTATCCAAAAATTCACTTGTGAAAGGATTTTTGCTGCGTAAACTATAGAATTCAGCAGCTGAGAAAAAAATATATAATCAGCATTAAGGATGCTGGTGTTTCCATTATTTTGATTTTAGTTTGATATGTGTAATTTTGAAATCTATTTTTCTAGTATAAGCAAATCTCTAAGTTATTGTATAATCGTTAACTATATATCATTTACCCATACTTGAAGTAATTGCAACAACTGTCAAAAGTGTTTATTTTCTTTTGTGTATAATTTTGCCATGTACCAAAATATTGCCATTTGAGGATCTGTGATAAATATTATTTATTAGCTACCACTTTTGAAGTATTTTGACCTCCTTTCATATTAACTTCATTGTCTATGTTTTTTGTCTAATGCACTGACCACAGATTGCATTATTTTCATGAAAAACCAACGTCTCAATCATTAAGGTCATTTAAAATAATCTCAACATATAGCTTCATTTAAAGATGTATTTAAATAAATTGATTTAAAAGGGGGAAATGTTTAGAGTACAGTATAACCTGGAATGTTACCATAACGTGGGGATCTTATTAGAGATAATGGTAACTAATTGATCAAGATTCTTAAATTACATTGATTGGAAATCTAAATTTTGAACATGCAGCTCCCTACTACTATGTCTGCCTCAGTCTGGCCCATTAAACCTCTATCCCTCTGTCCCTGTAGGTTAAATCAGCTGGCACTGGAACAGTTGATCTATTGACAAATTAGTTCCCAGCTAATCCTTCCTGGAATTCTAGTTGCGACTGAACTAAGAGCACCAATCAAAAGTGCTCTCCTCACCAACAAAATTCATCATAACTACAAAGGTATACATTAAAGACACCAATCACTCACTAAGAATGATCCTGTTGATGAGTTCCAGCAGTTAATTGCCCAGTCAATGAAAATGTCTGCTCATTGTCAAGGCTGCAAACTAATAGGCGTTGGATAAGTTTTTTTTGCCAGTTTCTTTGATGTTAACTGATGAAAACATTTGAAAGACTTTTAATGAATGAATAGGAGGTTTGGATGAATATGGCCCAAATGTTGGCAAATGGGACTAGGTCAGATTGGGATGACTGGTCATCACGGACGTGTTCAGTTCCCATGCTGTATGATTCTATAACTAATTCTTTTGGTATTTTTCCAATTTTGATTGGAGGTGGTTTTCCATTTTTGGTGGGGGAGGTTTCAATGTATTTGTTTGACTTAATAATAATCTATTTAGTAGGGAAACAATTTCCACTTTCTAATATCAAATTCTTAAACTCTATCTTGTTCAAAACAAGGTAATAATTCTACAAGTGTTGAATATCTAATGATACAAAATAAATTAACTAACCATTTAATCTAAATTAGTAGTAAACTAACTGGAGGAGTAAAAGCGTATGATGAGTCTTTGTATTGAAAAACACACTTCATAAGCTCTTTTGTTTAACTTGAAGCAAATTATACCTTTCTGCTGTTTTTACATTAGCCTTTATGGTATATTCGATTAATGTTGCAATGGCATTTGGAATGTTAGCGTCTCTTTATGGTGACTTCATGCAAGCTGTTGGGGCATCTATCCGTATCTTTGAACTCTTGGATCGTAAGCCAAAAATTCCCCATGTAGGTGGAAATCGCTTGGCTTCTCTCGAAGGCAGTAAGTAGATTTTTATATATTGAACCTCCTTCAACTTCTCCAACAGTTATCTTTCGTTGATTCAAATGCTGTTGCAAAATTCTTCATTAAAATTAATTATTTAAGGTACAAACGCATGATATTTTGTAATTAGGAAAAATCCTGGTAAAATAAGATTACCTGTGTGTGAGGCCATTGGTTTGAGGGAGTTCAGATGGAAAAGTGAAATGAACCAAGGAGTGAAAAATAAGGACTCCCTCCCAACCCCTGCCCCCCTCAACTTCTCAAAGCCACGATTTTAAATTGCAGAAGTTCATGTTATAAAAACAGAACTTCACTCATTCAATTCTCACAATACTCATATTTATAAATGAGTAGAATTGTCGATTGCAGGCTTCCAAAATACTCCCACATCTCAGATTCCTCTGCAAGAAAAAACAGAATTTGACTGACTTTGTCATTGCAAACCTATGACCAACTCAGGAGTTGTTGAATGAAGGAAAAATTCCTTTATTTCTTTGTCATAGTTGAGAAGCTTGTTTATATCTTGCCTTTCATGACTATGTCATTGCCTTGGAACAAAAAACTCTGTTCTAGAATATCAAAAATGTAAATTTTAAGAAAGGGTAATGAAAATATTTGAAATCTCCATTGTCGCCTTTATGATAAAGTAATTTTCTTATTTCAGGACTTGAGTTCCAGAAAGTCAGTTTTACATACCCGACAAGACAGGCATCCCAAGTTTTGAAGGTCAGTATTTTTGAATAAATGACCAACTTCAGGATAACCATTCCTGGAGCTAACAGAATTGCAGAGGAGGAATTTTCAGCTGTGACTGGTGGGAAGGTAAAAGTTCTAAAAGGTAAAAACATGCCCACTTCATTTTTTAAAATACTGAAGCAGGTAACTTAGGTGCTGGGTGGGGGATGGCGCAAATAATCTTTTCGGAGGCCAGGGGTTATTAATCTTCAAATGAGACTGCATGTCTCCATTTTTATTCACTTAAAATTGTTAATATGTGGCAGCTGGGAATCCTACTTGTGAATGAAGATGAGAAGGTATCTTAACTGTACTTGTGGGCCAGCAGGAATTTCAGTGCTATCCTACCTCATGCAGCTTCCCTTCACAAGATAGGACTCATACAATTGGCTGATTCTGAAACTGACTCTTTCCTCCAAACCCACCATGATATATAATTCACTGGCATCCCCTCCTTCCATTTCCCCAAACCCCTAGGATTTCAAAGGTACCTGCTATCTGCTCTCCAGTCAACCAGCTTATCTAGCTTATTGCTTTGCTCTAGGAACTGTTGGATTAAATTCTGGATTCCTGTCTATCTCACTTTCCCAATTTAACATATCCACTATTTTGTTTTCCCAACCTCCTTCCCAGCACCCCATTGGAATCTCTCCTCCTTTGATCTGAGTCAATACCACCCTTGTGTAGCATAGGAAAAATTTGTATATATGCACTTAATTTACACTGATGTCACGCTTCAAAGTATTTGCTCTGAGTAGCAGTAAAATGCAGAACGCAGCATCTGTTAAAAGGCCAACAGGAAAGAAATAAGGTAGTCCTTTAGTTCCATTTTACCAGACTTCAGTTGAGTGGCTGTAGTTGTGAAAGGAAATTTCCAGTGCACAGAATGATCATTTTACCTTTTTTTGATCAAGTCTCTCAGATTTGACCTTTAGATGTTTGTGTCACCTATTCCTAGTTGCCCTAAACCTAATAAGAGTCAACTATGTTGTGAATGACTGGGGCTATATCTTAGTCAATCCAGGTAGGTTTCCCTTCTTGAAAGACATAAGTTAGTGCTTTTCATGGTAATTTACCGGGGCCTGTTTACAGGTTGCTCGGTTATTAATTTCAAAATTTACTGCAATTTGTTTTGAACTTGGATCTGTAGGTCTCTGATGTTAGAAGAAGCTTTTCGGATTACTTAATGCTTAACAAATAGTTTTCTAGACCATGGCATATGCAATACAATACAAGTGAAACACATCCCCAGACCCCAAAATAACACCATCCTTCTAAGAGATTTAACAAGTGTGTCCTAGTGAACAACATTATGAAGTTTTTTTTTTAAAGTTAATTTTATGTATTATATGTTTGTTTTATAGCTACATGCGAGTAATGTATTGGAAGGTTACGCTGAGAACCAGCTGTCATATTTTGTTCGAAAATCTGATGAATTCTTTGTTGTGCTTCTTGCAAGTGACTAAAAATTTGACTCCTATCATTCTAACTGTCTCAGTGATCATCAAAAATATCCTGTTTGTAGGAAATAACATTTGCTGTTGAACCAGGCAACATGGTCGCATTGGTTGGTCCATCAGGTGGAGGAAAATCAACTATAGTTAATCTAATCGAGAGATTCTATGATCCAGATTCTGGAAGAATATTACTTGGTATGACCTTGCTTAACAGAAAAGTGAATGTTATTTAAATATGTACATTTTTGTTATAAACCATCCAAATCAGTCTGAATCTAATGTTTTATTTAGAGACATGTTGAACACCAATAGAGCATTCTTGCTATGGATCTGCAGATTCAATATAGTGCAGTTAACCACCAGAATCTTCCTAGCTTTCCAGTTCTTGCACAAAATATAGTTTAGTTATACATAACCTAATATTTCCTGTAGCAATGAAATTTGCCAAGAAAGTTCGAGCATTGTGCAACCTGCTCAGTTAATAGATAATTTGCACCAAAATTTAATTGATTAAAATTCTGTTGATTAGAATACAGGGGGAGGTGATGGTGGTATAGTCATTGGACAGTTAATCCAGAGACCTAGATAACGTTCTGGGGACTTGGGTTTGAGCTCTGCTGTGGCAGGTGGTGAAATTTGAAATCAATTAAAAAAAACCTGAAATTAAAAGTCTGATGATGACCGTGTTGATTGTTGGAAAAATCCATCTGGTTCCCCAAATGTCCTTTAGGGAAGGAAACTGCCATCCTGGCATGTGACTCCCGACCACAGCAATGTGGTTGACTCTCAACTGCCTTCTGAGCAATTAGGGATGGGCAGTAAATGGTGGGCTAGCCAGGGACACTCTCATCCAATGAATGAGTCCAAAAAAAATTAAACACGCTGTAGAAAGCAGAGAGATCTTTCAAAAGATACATGGCCGGAGACCTGTTTTTTAAGGGAGATGAAGCAAAGTATTCTCCATGGCTCAGTCATTATTTTAGAGCTCAGTGGGTCCCCTGTTATTAAGAAATAAAGCTGCCATCCACTTAATTGTATTCCATGTAGAAATACACAAAAGAAAAATACAAGTTTGAATCCCTTTTCTATTCGCAGTGCAGCTTCAAGTCAAACTTTAAAGTTCATTTTCCACAGTAAATTGAAAAAAGAGTCGCATACCTATCGCAAAAATCAGTCTGTTACAAATAGTACAAGATAAACCGTAAACATAATTAAATCGTACTATATAGTTAACTTTACATGCTTGCAAGTACTAACGTAACTTGCAAATGCTCATTACCTTAGTTCTAACATTATCACTGGATTAAGAATAATTCCAAGATTTTATTAATATGTGCACATGATTCCTATTGCTACACTAAACCAATCCATTCTACAACCATGTGACAGGGTGATCCCAGTTGGATTCATTCAGCAAATGGCTTTTACTTTTCGTGTTTTTTAATGGGAGGAGCCATTGTAATGAGATTTTCACCTGTTTTCCAGGAGGAAAACAGTGGAGCTGCACAAAATGCTCAGGAAATCAGAATTAAAATTATAGAAGCCCTGCAGTGCAGGAAGAGGCCATTCGGGCCATTGAGTCCACACTAACCCTCCAAAGAGCATCCCATCCAGACCCAATTCCGCCATCCTATCCCCATAATCCCACATTTACCATAGCCAATCCACCTAGTCTGCACATCCCTGGACACTACGGGGGTCAATTTAGCATGGCTAATCCATCTAACTTGCACATCTTTGGACTGTGGGAGGAAATCCACACAGACAGGGGAAGAATGTGTGAATTTTGCACAGACAGTGACCCAAGGCTGGAATTGAATCCAGATCCCTGGCACTGTGACACAGCAGTGCTAACCATTGTGCCACCATGCTGTCCTAATTACACAAGTAATGACAACTTTTCTGGGACTTTTGTACTTTAAATCAGACTGCATGATGTACGTGGACCAGTACAATTTTATGGGACTCCAGGGAATATTAGAATGATTTATACACAGGGATTAATGATTATTGACTGGCTTAGATTGTGTAATAAACACCAAGAAGCTTAATGTTGTTTCTTTCCAACAGTCTATTTTTTTGTAAGTTAAGTTTCCATTCTTCTGCATATTGTCCACCATCCTGTGGGCCACATGATGTTATTGGTGTTCTTTTTCAAAATGCTTCATTTAGCCTCGAGTCTTTTGGTTCTAGTATCACTTTTCAAGGACGGTGCATAACTTATTATCTCAGTGCGTTTAACAGGTTACCAAGGACTTTGTAGTGTCAGCAGTGGACTGAAAGGTCTGTGAAGTAAATTACAATTACCTTTGTTTGCAAACTTGAATATGTGATTTGTAGAGAAATGTCTCACCTATTCAAGCATCATTTGGTTGACATTATTTAATTGTCAAATGCATAACATCTTTCTCAAATTTCTCCCTTGTATATGCTCACACATGATCTTGCTAAAATTTATGGAACCAAGAAGAGTTGGGAATGTAAAGTCTAACAATATACTGACTAGGTTTTATTGAAAACATCTCTGTTTGCAGCTGTGTTGATTTTAAATGTACTGCCTTCCAGAGCCCCTTCCTATGTTGTATAACCTTAATTCCCTAGTCAGTCTCACAACATAACACCCAGAGTTACTGCACAACTTCATTTAATATTCACTTCAGTCCTGTCATCGTAGGAATGGTGTTTCTGATTCATTGGGGAAAAAGTACAATTTCTCCCATTCTGTGTTGTTTACTAAAACAATCTGAAGTACTCTTACTATTTCAAAATGCATTTTACAGTTGAGATTTCTGTTGTCATGTTTCAAATCTGAAGTGTTACTATCCATAAAGAAAGCACTTCTTTAATTTTTCACTATTTGATTGTAACACTTTTCTTGTAAAATTACAATGATTGTAAAGGAATGTCCCTTGCGTGTCATATGACAAAATGGAGAATCAGTAAACATTCTACGATTTGGACACTTTTTTTTGGCTTAAAGATATGCTGTGGCTAACAGTCGGAGGCTGTGGATGTGTGGTCACATGTCAAGCATTGGTGTTGGGAAAAAGTTTGGGTCATTTTCTTTCAAATCTTTTATTTTAATGAATACCAATGATTCAGAACATATTCCCATTTTCATAATGTTACATCTATTTTTGATCCTTAATTATAAAGTGAGTTTTTGAAAAATATATAGTTTTTAAAAAAATATTTAAAATAGTCTCTTCTGCACTTGCAACTGCCTGCAAACAAACCAAAAGATCCTTAAATTGGAACTTTTTATTGGGTCTTATGCCAATATTAATGTAAGTTCCACATGCTGTGCAGATTGGGCAAAAGATTTGGGATGTGTTCTTGGCTTTTGTTGTATTTCTTTTAACCGCTAGGCTGGTTTCGATTAGTTGTTCGATCAGTACAGAGCTGACAAATATCCTTGAGTTTTGGTGATATATGACGAATTTTCCCTCAATGGCAGATAAGCAAGGTCACCTGATGGGTAGAACAGGATAGTGGTTCTGCTATGATGTGATTTTATTCTTGACACAATTCCCCACATCAGTGTTGCTTGCACAAGACAGCACTGAATTTTAAGCACACGCTATATTTCCTACATTTGGAATCTTCTCACTCTCTTTCTTCAGCTTAAGGAACATCACAATGAAAGCTGGCATTGCCCACAAAGCTTGTTATGCCTTCAGATTGATTTAATCACCGTTTGGAGTTTCTACTAACTTTATTCACTTCCTTTTGAAGAGACATGAGGCAGTAATCCAGTTCTTCTGCATTCAGAGGAAAATTTTAAAAGCTGCTGAGCATAATTTTTAATAAACTGTTTTAGAAATGACAACTGCACTCCAACATAATTGAAAATGACAGAATAATTTCTTAGTTACTTTCAATTGTTAGATTCACACTGATTTAAAAAGTTCAGCTTTTGTGACAAATCAGTTTTCAGCTGTATTAATCAAACTGAACCAAGTTCTTGTTCAAATATACAAACACATACTTCTAAAGCAATTTTTAAAATAGTTCATTTTAAAATGCCTTCCAGGTGCATTGGTTAATGGCAGATTTTGTGGATCAGGTTTTCCCAGAATCTGGCTGACTCTGACCTTTAGAAACACCAGGCAAAACCCATTTCAAGGATTCTCAACCCATTCCCAGTGCTGGTACTTTTTCCATGTTGAGGGACAAAGGTTTGGGCAGCAAGTCCACACCCTGCACTTCCAATCTAGCTGGTTACATTGTAGGCATCTCACACCTCTGCCTGCGTCTCCTCTACACATGCCCACAACTTCCATGGAGTCCAGCAAGCTTCTTGAGGACTCAGTTCATGGCACCTTAAGTGAGTTGTGAGCAATGTCAGGATTCTGGAACCTTTTTCGAAAAGTTATGCAAAAGATTTTTCTCTGTCCCTTTATGCCAGATCCATGCCCCCACATCCTCTATGCCTGTTCATTTGCATGTAGTACATACACAGCCAATGAGCCACATTAATAATGGCAAGTTTTGAAACGCTGATGAAACAGAACACTGATTTAGAAACGTGTTTGAAGATTTTGTTTTAAAATATTTCACTCAAACTAAGCTGATGCTCAAACCTGTGAGATCAGACTCTGCTGAAGTGATTCAGTTTGTGAGAATTGGAGCTCAGCCAAGCATTGATAATGAGACTATCTGGCGACTTGTTCAACATAAACAGTGGTTGGATCTTGGTTTCTCTAAATATCCTATTCCCAATTATTATCCAATGAAGCAGTATAATAAACAAGTATCAACATTAAGCAAGAATAGTAACGGGCTTAATTTGGTGCATTTAGCTACTCCAGATCTTCACTAGTTCCACTTTACAGCACTTGGCCCATAGTCTTAAATTTTCTGACGTTTTAAACGCTCATCCAAGTACCTTTTAAAGCTTATGAGGTTTCGCACTTCAAGCAGATAGTGTATTCCGTATTCCCATTATCCTCTGGGTGGAAATATAATCCTTAAAACTCTCTAAACCTTCTGTCTGTCACCTTACAATTTTCTCCTGTTTGTTATTGACCCTTCAAATAAAGAAAACAGCTGCTTTCTAGCCAACCTGCCCATGCTCCTCAGTCTTAAACACCCCTGTCACCCTTCTGTGCTATAAAGAAAACAACTTGAGTTTATTCAGCCACTCTTCATAGCTAAGCTGCTGTATCCCAGACAACATCCTTCTGAATCACCTTTACACCCCATCCAGTGCAATCTCTTCATTCCTGTGTTGCAGTGATCAGAACTGTACACAGTACTCCAGCTGTGGCCAAACCAAAGTCCAGTACAGCTCTAACATAACATAGCTCTTATAATCTGTGCTACAACTGCTAAAGGCGAGTGTCCTGGATACCTTCTTAACCCCCTGTTAATCTGTCCTGCTGTCTGGGCAAGCACCCCAACATTCCTCTGAGCTTCCTAGTGATCACCTCTCACTTTTCAGGGTTAAATTCCATTTGTCACTGATCTGTCCATTTGACCAATTCATCTATATGCTCAAGTAACCTAAGATCTTCTTCCTCACTGTCAACCACCTTACCAATCTCAGTGTCATCTGCAAACTTACTTATTATCCCCCTCTCATTCTCATCCAGTCTCCAGTCACACAAATAGTCTCCTACCACTGAGCCAGTTTTGGATCCAACTTGCCAAGTTACCCTGGATCCTGTGTGTTTTTACCTTGTTTATCAGTCCCCCATGGAATCTTGTTAAAGGCTTTGCTGAAATCCATATAAACGACATCAACTGCACTACCCATTGTAGCCTTGAGTATTATGTCCTGCACTAAATGTTAAATTGTCAATATACCCTGTTGAGATTCACAGGTTACATAAACTAAATATCTTAGGCAAGATAGCTGAGGACAACCAGCATAAATCAGCTTCTTCAAGAAAAATTAGGTTTTTTTTAAATAGCTACTGTAATCCTCATGTTTAACATCCAGTATTTCAACATAGGAAGTGTTAGAAGCAATACTGTGAAAGCACTTTGAGTTATTCAATCTGTACTGTTTGATTTAGGAGGATGTGATCTACAAAGCTTGGATCCACAGTGGTTCAGGCAGAAGATTTCAATTGTCAGCCAGGAACCCACACTGTTTGCAACATCGATAAAAAATAATATTACATATGGAAAAGAGGCTAACATAGAGGAGGTAAGCTCTTACAAAATTTGCTGCAACCCAGTTGCAAAGTAAGGATTTCCATTGTTTAAACCATGCAGTAAAACATTCAAGCAATTTTAAGGTGAGATATCTAATTTGTGGAATCTCTTGGAAAATCCTGCGTGACTTTTGTATTTCTGAGATAGGGAGCATTAAAAGAGAAAAAGAAAAGTTTAATTTGTATTGCACCTTTCAGAGCCTCAGGGCATCACAAAGGGAATATGAGTGGTTCTTACCCATATTTATGGGTACAATTATGTCAAGATTTTTAACTTTGGTGTCTGAGACATAAACCATCTAGACGTGGGTAGCTATTCCAAACCAAATTATGTCCTGGAGGGAGAAGTGAGTGCGTTCACAAGCGAGAAGAGATCTTTGAAATTGAATTTTCAGTTTTTATTCCTGCTGTAACTGAGAACATCTGCATCTACAAGAGTTCATTTATACCATTCAAAACTTCTCAACTGAAAAAGAGGAATTGGGCAATTGGTTAACAGTGACATGAATTCCACTTCCTGCTTGGACAACATTGGAGTATCTGTCACAAGTACTGTGACATCATAATACAGGCTACTTGCATGCATTAGTAAATTTGCTAAGGAAACCAAAGGATAGTAAAAAAGTTAGCCAATATGTTCATAGAATATTGGCTAACATAATTTTCAGTTTCTTAAAAATAAACTTTTTGCAGGGAAACAGTAGATGCTGAGCTTGTTCACACAAGATAGATAAAATGTTATTGTGATATTTAAGATTTTGAGGGTATCAGTAAATTGAAGCCCACAATACTACTAACGATGAGCCCAAGAATGACCATGAGGGATAATAGTATGCAATTCAGAAATGAAAAGGTGATTGGATAGAACAGTTCTCACTTCACACAGTGGTGATTGTTTCAAATAGACTGCCAAGGGCAGTGTTTGATTTTGTCACATCAGTAATTTTAAGGGGTTGGACAAGCATTTGGTGAGGAAATCCGTTTGAAACTACAGCTCGTCAAATATTTTGAACTTTTCAAGCCCACCAGATGGTTCGTAACGGTCTTTTATTTTGGTCCTGTAAGTTCCTTTTGTTTCCAACTTTATTTTAAGAGCATGAATTCAAATAATTAAAGAGGATATTCTATTTGAAATAAATATTGGTAAGTATGTTTTAATGTAGCATTACACATTTTAAAACTGTGTTTGGTGCCTAGTTCAACAACTCATTTTGCATAATTCAAATTCTGTGAACTGTATTATCTGCAGTGATCCTGTGTGTTTTTACCTTGTTTATCAGTCCCCCATGGAACCTTGTTTTGTATGAAGCAGCTATTAATTGTGCAGGAACTATTATAGAAATTTGTTTTTGAGTTTATTTTACCATAGGAGACTTGTACTTAATGGAATATTCCAAACATGCAAACAGTGATACACAGCAAAAGATCCAATTATTTATACAACGTGTTCCACACTGAGGCATCACAATTTATGCATTCTCCCCACCAGAAAAAAGATAATATAATCTCCCAGAAGAGATGAGAAACCAGATAAAATACAGGAAAATGTTGAAGGGGGAGTGTGGTCATCCTTTTTTGGAAAGGTCCTAACAGGCTGCCTTGGGCGATTGAACTTGTTGTGCAGTACTTAACTACTTTGAGCAAGGGGATTTTCTTTTCTCCAGCCTGAAACAAGTTCAGCCCTCGCTTGAAGGAAGACCATGAATCAGCATTCACTACATGAGCTTGCAACTTGTTCTGTAGACGTGCTATTCCCTGGGGAAAAATAATCACCACCTGACATTAAACATAGTTCTGCCCTAACGTTATTAACTGAATAGTGTCAGATGAATGTCTTATTTCCCCAATCACTTTTACTAATTTATGCTTTGGAAAATTAGATCATGATTTATCATTTCTTGTAGGATTTCATTTCTGATGCCTAAACAATGATGTGGGGCTGCTGGTGTTGGACTGGGGTTGACGAAGTCGGAAGTCACATGACACCAGGTTATAGTCCAACAGGTTTATTTGAAATCACAAGCTTTCAATGCGCTGCTCCTTTGTCAGGTGAAATCACGTCACTTCACCTGACAAAGGAGCAGCGCTCTGAAAACTTGTGATTTCAAATAAACCTGTTAGACTATAACCTGGCATCACGTGACTGATGACTAACCTAGTTTGGTTTGATTTTTTTTTTTCAGAACTGACCTGAAAGGTATTGGCTATTAAATCAGATTGGTCAAAAGTTCAACATACAGATTAACTTCAAACACTAAAGGCGCTGATAGATACACAACTCCATTTTCTGCTTAAGTATGGTAATATGACTTATCTTCCGATGACAACAATGCTAGCAATTACAGTAGATATACTTAATATGCAACAAAATCTATGTCATCCAAAATTAAAGCCAGCTTTTGATAACTAAAGACCAATGTGGCCATGTGGATTACTTTGTCAAATGTATTTCTAGTAACCATGTAGGAAATTTAGCAAATGAATGTGCTATATTGATGAGAAAGTCCATCAAGTTTGTTACACAATACTATCAACTATAAAATTCAGCCTCGTTAGTGGGAAGAAGTTTTCTTTTGTTAGATTGTCAGCATATGTTTCTCTTTGAGGAGCATTATCATTCTGATTGAATACTGATGTCATATAAATGAATTATCCCAATGGTCGAACTAAGGCCTCCCTTTATTTCCTCTTCTGTGGGCTGTAATTATGGATTGAAATGGAACAGACTGCAACCCTGTGTGAATTTGAAATAGATAGTGGTGACATAGAGTTAGCAGTATGATGTCATCTCACCAATCTCCAAATTTCCTGAAATCGCACTGGTGTGGATATCAGAAGATCGTCCACTATTTTGAAAATATTAAAATCATCTGCGTCCGTTGCCTGGAAGACGAACATGAAAAGTTTGGGATGGTAGCTATGACCAGGAGTCACAAGACAAGAGAAAAGACCTGCCTTTGGAAGTGTGGCTGAATGCTGAAGATTTTGCTGGTGAAGATTGCCACATCTGAAAGAAATCAAAATAGATTGAGAGTTCAGTCAGCCTTCAAATTTTGTAGCCAAGACTGACTTCGTAATGTTATAATGCCAGCTGATAGTACTGCTAGACCTTTCAGGTCCCAGGATGAGACTTGGCTTGACATTTTTCACTGTAGTTAATGAAATGGCCATTCACTGAAACAGGGTCTACAAGGCTGAAGAGTTTCTTTAACAACAGAACAGAAGTTTAAAGCACAGAAGATGAAAGCTAAAGTAAACAAACCAAGCTATCTAGATATAAAACACTGCTTGAAAGATCTCAAAACACAGCATAACACAATTTCATCCTTGTTGGGGAGAGATTTCAAAGAGGAGTCTTGAATCCTGTGTTCAGCAGCACAAATTGATATTTATTCAGAGCTCCTTACCAATGCATTGTGGGAAAAGTCACTAGAGACAGACTTCAAGACACTAACTCTCCCAATAAAGTACAAGATACTTATACATTGCATGTTACAATGATCACATTCAATATTGACATCAGCACCTTCCACATCCCCTCTGACCACTTTACCCTTCCCCAAACATTTGTCAGCTGCATCATACCAAGTGGGTGCTGTTTGTTACCTTATGAAGCTGCGATTGTTTATTTTTCCAAGGTCATAGTGTCTAACTAATGTTTTTCAATTGCCCCCTTATAATGCTGTGTGTTTTCCGGTGTCCTTTCATGAGGTTATCTATTTATACCCTTCATTATAAGTCATTTTGTCCTTGGTGTTTACACTATTTGTCCTTCAATCCTCCCTGCTGATGAGATAGGGGCTTCTCTCTACTATCTACAGCCATTTGTCCAAAGGAATTCAGTGAAATCCCTTAATGTTAGTTTGTTAGTTGCAGTTATAATTTCACTTTACCTACATGTATAATATGTAATGGCAATTACTAAATAAGCCTTTGATTATGGTGAAATCAGACTTTCCTTTCTTCACTTTACTAAATAACAAACATTAGATTAGGTGGTACCACACACTTATCTAGGTTTTTCAAGGGTGCTCCTTATTACAACTGTATGTAGGAACCTAATTAAAATCCTGGATATTTAGTACACTAAAACTACTGCAAATTTGAAACAACTAACATACAATTTTGTGTGTGTGGTGTGTGTGTGTCCATGCATATGTACTTATAATTATCCAATGGGTCTTAATTAATATTAGTCCAATTTCTTCCCTTCTATCCATACTAAATAGGTTTTAAGTTAACTTGCTAAAAGGCTTTCATCCAAGTTTCCCTTATCAGAAATGTCTCAATGTTTGCATTCCTTTGTTCCTTCTCACTAAGATTTCTATGAGGCACATCATTATTTTATAGGTTACCATGAGTATAAAGGCCATGATTCTGACTGTGGAACCTGCTATGTTCAACTAACAATTCTTTTCAGCTATCTTATGTGAGCTAAAAATCATCATCAGCCATTTTATGTAACCTTCAGCCATGGGCAGCTCCAACAACCCTGTTTCCCAAAATTATCCATCATCGAGATCCAAATCTGGAGAAAATACCCTTCTATATTAACTATTTTAAGTTCAGTCTAATTGATTCACCCTTTTCATTCCTGTGCACTGTGAAGTCTTCTCACGTGAATGCTCTCAAACTAAGAGCTTAGAGTTTCTCAGCCTTTAAGATTTTGCAGATTTCTAACCAAGCCCACCTGGTTTAGAAGTTTCACAAATTAAGTGTTTACAACAAAGTAACTGTTTTCCCTGAAATGTCCTATGCTCCTTTGTATGGATTTGCTTCTGATTCTAGGCAGGTTTCCTCCAAACTCCTAAAATCATTCAATCTTTGAGTTTTCTAAGCTAATGCTGTATGACTCAATGACTGTATAATAATCCTTTTTTATCCTGAACTAAAAACAAGCTAATAGCCTTCAATGTTTGCACCATCTATCATAAGCTACCACAGTAATAACATTTTCCATTAACATTCCTGAAGTTCCTTCTCTCTGATACAGACAGGATTTGATCTGGAGGGCATGCCTGCCCTACTCTTTTACTTTAAGACTCCATCATGAAAGTAACCACCACCCAAATGCAACTATTTTCGAACCCAAACTCTTAAAAATAGTTTTATATATCACACACCTTTTTAATCACACTTTAACAATCTCACCGCTGCATTGGAAACCAGCCTGGACACCTGAATGTGTATGGAGTGGGCAAATCACTAATTTTGATGCTGTCCAGCAAGATGGGAGCAAGTGGACCACACGTTTTCCATCACCCTGCCAAAACACATGAGTTTCGGAGATGGAGTTCAATCACAACATATCTGCAGTGATGCTGGGTCTGTAAGCAAAGATGATTGATTATTTTAAAAAGTGTCCAAAGCATGAGAATATTTTAGGTCTGTTTTTTGATTAGTAGAATCATGTTTTGATTAAACAATACAGCCTAGAGTTGTTTTAATGCTTAAGATTTTACAAGATAATTTTCTGCTTCGGGTTATATGTAGTTTGGTTTTGTTTTCAGTGCTCAGTTGCTAGGACTTAATTCTAAGTCAAGTTCCATGTTTTATCTGTCAGCATATTTACAATTATTGTATGGTTTACAACAATTCTTAGCTTCTCAGAGCCAATTATTAGCAGGTAGATTTTAAGTCATTTCCTCAAATGCACATCACCAGAGCATAAACTGTGAACCCATAGTTTTCAGCTTTCTTAACTGAAGGTGAGAAAATATTACTTTAGAAAAATGCATCCTGATTCCTCCTCCAGGATGCATGACATCTGAAGTTGGATATTTGGACTAAAATTTTCAGTTGATCCCTGTGTGGAGACAGGCAGATAAGCAGAAGGGACTTCTGCTCACAGGCAGGAAAAATTATGCTATGTGATTACATTCTTCTCAGCTCTTTGAATATTCACGATCAGGTAAAATGCCAAATTGTCATGGTGGGTAGGTAGAAGGTTCAGTCACCTGCAAGGACAATCTGGACTCCAACTCCTGGCTCTCCACCTAAACTGGGAGAAGCTATACACCCGAGAGCTTTTCACCAAGATTTGCATGGGCAAGGACACAACCACCAAAGTTGGCCTTTTGAGTTCAACTCACGTTTTTTTTTACCTTGCTTGCCTGCCCTGTCATGTTTCCTGGTGGCAGCCAATATGGCTATCTCTCATGAGCAGGCTTATTGGCCTGGTCAGGCTTTACCCTTCACACTGGCTTCTTGTTGTTAAATGTTTACAGACTCTGTATGCCAGACTTCTCATGAGCTGATCGTTGTGGAGATGCTCCAACCCCACCACTCTGCATTCTTGCAAAAAAGATTTGTTTTTTGAAGAAGCCAAAATATTGAAACCATTCCAATGACCTGGGGTATTGATGCCATATAATAGATGTGAAACATGTTCCTGCCTATCACGGTTAGGAACCCCAACTCTCCTGAAACATTTGAGAACTTAACACCAAACATTTAGCCTGCTGTTGTTAAACACAAATTTTGCCTATTCTTTCCAAAAGTTCCAGATGGACCCAAAATGTTGCTTCTTCATTGCGCTGGACCAATGTAATGGGAAGTGCAGTAGTTTGAAATGA
The DNA here is from genome assembly GCF_021869965.1 of Rhincodon typus. Lineage (NCBI taxonomy): Eukaryota > Metazoa > Chordata > Chondrichthyes > Orectolobiformes > Rhincodontidae > Rhincodon > Rhincodon typus. The sequence goes on from NC_063355.1 coordinate 26,808,807, forward strand.
AAGTTCACTGTCATTTTCTCAAAGAAACAGACAGTAAAATACTAGTGGATCCCATATCACTGAGAATCAATTTATTTTAAAATCGAAGTATTGAATATGTTACATTTATTATTAAATTCAATTTCATTGGTATGAGTTGTTTATGAATGTTCTTAAGATGTTACTGGAAGAATAGATGAAAGATGTGATTGGTATCTAAGTTCGTATCATGGTTCACAGTGTTGAGGGATTTTTTTTTTGATGCCTGTATCATTTCAGTATGATGCAAGAATGTAAAGATTTCTTTTACTAATCAATTGTTCATTGATTCACATGAAGGAATGACCTGACAAGCACTGACATGGTCTGTCTTGAAAGTTGATGAAATAGCATGGAAATACACAAATTATTAAAAAAATGTAGGACTTTCTGTTAAATTTTCCAAGACTTTGTCTTTGAATTTTAACTTTATAGATCTGTGATGATAGTTACAGAACAACATCTTCAGTGCTTCTTATGGTGTCTGTTCTTTCTCGGAATCAAACAAGAATAACGTGTTGAGTAGAATATTTTATGCTAAAAAGATTTGAAAATAGTGATCTGAATAGTGCTGAGTTAATGTATTGTCCTGTCACTTTGAAGATTTATTTAACGTGTAGCTAGTACATTTTTGGGATGAAGTGTTCAATTTATGCCATTTGCAAGGATTTGGGCAGTGTCTGCTCAATTCACGTGAACAAAATGCATCCTGTAGTGTTGAAGAATTTTGGAGCTGAATGTAGTCAAAATGTGTTCAAACATTACCCATAACAGTAATGAATGAGTCTAAATCTTGCCAGATTAGTCTCGTTCTTCCTGAGTGTATCATGTAAATGGTTTCCTGTAACAATTACAATTCTGTAATCTTTGTTAGTGTTCCCATTTTATCTTTGAAATTAGTACCTAATTAGCTAAAGTATATGTTACCATTTACGAAATTACTTTGTTTTCCAACACCTTACTGCTTGTACAATTGTTTCCAGACACTTTGTTTTTAAAATAATCTGATTAGAATCTATAAAATTTTAAATGTGGCGAAAATAATTTACACGTGTTTATTCCTAGATGTCAATTCAACATCTGGAAAGAATGGCAGACTTGAGCTGAAAGTATAGACAGCTAACCAAAAGTGCTGAACTCTTTTTTTAAACCAAGATTTTTCTTCTGTTGTTGGAAATATTATAATATTTCTGCTACATTAGCTCTTATTTGGTTTGAAAGAATTGTGCAAGTGCCTGCACATCCCTAACTCTTCTTTGTCCTTGACCAGCAGGGTTAAGGAGAATTACAAGGCATTTTATACATACATTAGGAGCAAGAGGGTAGCTAGGGAAAGAATAAGCCTTCTCAAGGATAAAGGAAAAGGGTATTGTCTGGAGCCAGAGGAAATGGATGAGATCCTTAATGAATACTTTACATTGATATTCCCCAAAGAGAGGGACATGAGGGATCTTGAGGTTGGGGGAAAGGTGTATGAATAATCGCAGGCAGGTTAACATAATGAAGGAGGAAGTGTTGGATGTCGTGAAATACATTAAGGTAGACAAGTCCCCAGGGCCAGAAGCAATCTATCCCAGGATGCTGTGGGAGGCAAGGGAGGAAATAGTTGGGGCCTTACAGATATCTTTGCATTCTCTTTGGCCTCAGGTGAGATTCCAGAGGACTGGAGAATGGTCAATGTTGTTGTGTTGCTTAAGAAAGGAAACTTGGATAATCCAGGTAATTACAGTTTGGTGAGCCTGATGTCAGTGGTTGGGAAGCTGGTGGAGAAAATACTGAGAGACAGGACTTATTTCCATTTAGAAGCAATTGGACCTGTTAGTGACAGGCAGCATGGGTTTGTATAGGGAAGATCATGTCCCACCAACTTGATTGAGTTTTTTGAAGAGCTGGCAAGAATGATTGATGAAGGAAGGGCACTGGGTGTTATCGAGATGGACTTTATTAAGGCATTGATCAGGTATCTCCTGGCAGGCCGGTACAAAAGGTGAGTCTCATGGGATTCGGGTGAGCTGGCTAGATGGATAAAAAACTGGCTTGATCATAGATGACAGAAAGTAGTGGTGAAAGGGTGCTTTTCAGAATGGAGATCAGTAACTGATGGTGTTCTTCCGGGATCGTTGCTGGAATCTTGGTTTGTAATATATAGAAATGATCTGGAGGAAAACATAGGTGGTCTGATTAGTTACTTTGTGGATGACACCAAAATTGGCAAGTTGCAGACACTGAGGAAGATTGTCAAAAGATACAACAGAATATAGATCACAGATTCGGGCAGAGAAATGGCAGATGGAATTTAATCCAGAAAAATGAGAGGTGATGCATTTCGGAAGATCGAATTCAGCTGCGAGTTATACAATAAGAAACAGAACCCTTAGCAGCATTGACATACAGAGGGGTCTGGATGTACAGGTCCACTGATCCTTGAAAGTGGCAACAGAGGTTGATAAGATGGTCAAGAAGGCATACAGCATGCTAGCCTTCATCGGGCAGTTGAATTGGCAAGTTATTATTACAGCTGTACCCAGCTTCAGACAGGCCATATTTGGACTATTGCGTGCAGTTCTGGTCACCACACCATCAGAAGGACATGGATGCTTTGGAGAAGGTGCAGACAGGGTGTACCAGGATGTTGATTGGGCTGGAGTGTTTTAATTATGAGGAGGGGTTGGAGAGAATCGGATTGTTTTTACTGGAAAGACAGAGACTGAGGCTGAGGGGCGACCTGATAAAGGTCTACAAAGTTATGAGACATAGAGTGGATAGTCAGAGGCTTTTCCCCAGTGTGGAAAGGTCAACTACAGGAGCGCACAGGTTCCAGGTGAGAGGGGGAAGCTTAGGGGAGAAGTGCAGGGAAAATTTTTCTCACACAGGGTGGTGGGTGCCTGGAACGCACTGGCAGTGGAGATAGTGGAAGCAGGCACATTAGCAATATTTAACCCGTATCTTGATCGGCACATAAATTTAGAGACATGGTGCAAACAGAGGGATAGAAACTGCACATGGGCAATGAGTAGCCGGTACAAGTGAGGATTAGGAATTGGCACAGGTTTGGTAGGCCAAAGGGCCTGTTCCTGTGCTGAATTGTATTGTATCTGGTAGCGTTGAGCAACCATACATTCTTCTGACACATGGCGGATAAGATTTGTGGTTAATTGCCCTGTTGATTGTAGAACAGTGTTGGTAGAGATTCGTCATTAGTGAAGGAATACCAAGTGTAAGGAAAACTTGAAAGGAAATATGATCTTTTTTGAGATGAATGTGTGTTAGGAAAATTAGGTTACTTTAACTTTTTAACTTTGCAATTTGACTTTCTTTATGGTATTTAGCTTTGCACTTCTTTTAATATGTTGTGACCTGTTCTATCAACACCCTTCCGCAGTTTCACTTTTTTTTTGAGCATCACTTGTGTTTTCAGTTATAAGCTTGTCAGGATTACACATGTAAGAATACAGGGATGAAGTATGCTGCAGTACAAAAATGAAGGTATATTTTCAAAAAGACAGTTGAAAGTGTGTCTGGTTAGCTTGGCTAATTTCATTGGCTAGTCACTTGTAAATCATGGGCAATCAAAACGGTATATTTTAGCAAAAGCTGTAAGTTTTTTGAAAAGTGCAGTTAATTGGAGTCAGGTGCACAAATTCAAACTGTTATCATAAATGCAAGAAGTAGCTGTTTCAAATTAAAAATACACGTAGATAAGTAGGAAAAAAATCCTCAAATAATGTAGATCACATTGAAAACAGCCTTTACTGAAATCACAAAACACTAAACACATTTTATATTGGCACACCCCCTGAAAAGCAGTGTATTGGGCAGATTTCTGATGAATTGACATTTATTAACACTGTTCTGTCCTTTGCAATAAAATGAATCAAATTGAGAAAAGGAAACAAATGATGAGAGGCTTCTATCAGAAAAGATTAAGAGAAGCTGCTCAGAGGAATGAAGGAGAAAGATTTAAAGATTCCACAGAAATTCTGCAGAAATAGGCTTTAAGGATGCTTAATAGAACAGTGAAAACGTCTTTGTATTTTCTGTGTAGCCTAGTCTTAAACTTGCACAGCCAATATTTTATTGAGTACTGCTTAATGACAAGTCTACATCCTGTATTTGTATCATTTTCCTTTCAAATTCCATTCTATATCTGGATCTAAATTTCCAATACTCATGAGTATGAATGCTCCTTAACGCTGAGATACTGTCAACAGTTGTATTATTAGTATAAGGGTTTTGTGACTGTCCAGATTCCTCTGTATGCAGCTGGGATTTTGGCAGACAATGCACCTTGTGTTTCACACCATGACTTTCTAATAAGTTAAGGACCGTCTTACAGAAATTGGTCCTTGTTATAGCCTGTGGTAATTCTGCAGTGCTTCAGTGTCACATGCCTGTCAACAAATTGGCAAGCTATGAATGACAGACTGGTTGCTGCTACAATGAAACTCATAAAACTGTTGCCTCCCATCTTTCTTTTTCAAATCAGTTGTCATTTCCAACACTTTTCTCCATTATATGACTAAACTCTGCAATGTAATAGGATTACTTGAGAGTACATTTTACATTTAAAAATCATATTTTTAGGTGAAATTTCCCTTTCAGAGCATGTACTTCCACTGTTATTGAGCGTTTCAGTATTGGGACTAGAATTATGCAACGTTTCTTGTAGGTTGGACAGCTAGCCGATCATGGAACAGTCAATCAAATAGTTCTTCAGGGTTGAGGCATGCAACAAATCTTGGAGCAGGAACAGAATGAAAATGGATGTCCCTGCCATTTACCATCAAAGGTGTATTTAAAAGATAACTGGAGAGGTGCAAGCCAGGACCATCAATCTGACTGTTGTTTTGGAGGTGTTGGCCCTTTTGACCACTATGGAAACCCACTGTTTCTACCATCATCAACCATGACTTGGAGAAGAAGATGGTGCATCAACGCTTCAGTGTAAGTTACCCTCCAGCTTGTCTGGGAATGGCAGAAGTATTTCCTAGGTTTTACAGCAGTATGACCTTTGACCTGAACAGGGTGGCCTGGGTGGAGTTTGTAGCATAGGTTAGTGGCCTTGGGGGTCCATACCAGAACCTCTGCCCAGTGCAGGGAAAGGACAAATGAACTGTATTTTGAAAAGATGAATGGCATTTTGACTTCACTGCAACCTAGCACTCAAGGGTATCAATGAATTAATTGAGACAGTGGAGAAGAATGTCAGACAGGACTTTGGGCTGTAGGCTTTAGCAACAGATGGAATATTTGAGCTGAATGAAAGCCACTTCATAGATTGAAAGTTGTACCAGTTGCAGGACAGTGTTTGTATATGCACCACATTTGCTGCAAAGCGTACTGGACGGTGTAAGGTCACAGGCATGCATGCTTATTGAGCAGTTATGGACCCATTGAGATCATGCTCAGTCCTTCTGTCTGTTTGCCTGGGGAAAGGAACAAGCTCCAAACCAAAGGGAATGTGCAAAGACTAGAGGTATGGTTTTAGGGTCTTGCCCTCAAATGGGGAAAGGCCTTAGAAATTTTTTTTTTTACTATTCACTGGTGGGATGTTGGAATCACTGGCTAGCCAGCATTTTTTTTTTTTTTAATTATTGTTTGAGGATAACATGAGTGTTCATGTGAGGACGGTGGAGTTTCGTCTCAGTCAAGTGAGGATGCCTCCAATGTTGTGTTGACAAATGGACATAAATGAGTAATGCCTAAATTGTAAGTGGGGAAAGGAATTGTAGGTAACAGAGCTAAATGTTTGTGTTCTCCACCATAAGTTCTCACAGCAAGACCATGAGAAGGAGGTAGCCATTCCTTAGCTCCAGCTTCACCATAGAGGATGATAGTACCATAGACCTGGAGCCAAAACCTAATTCCCTTGTATTGTCCACCAAGACAGAGACCATACAGAATGCACATTTTAGATTAGGCTGGGAGGCACTGTCTGGTGAGCGCATCACAGATACATACCTGCAGCTCATGGATGGTGTGACAGCTGAGGCTCCTGATCCTGAGGACTGCTGGAAACAGGCCCATGCTGAGCCCCATACAGGAGTGCACCTCTGTTATCACCTGTAAAAGACTTGATAAAAATGGGGAGACATGCAAGATAACATCTGCCAGAAATACCCAATTTTATGCACAGACTTGATCAATAGATGTGTCCCAATTCTGACTGCTCTCCAAGCTACGGCAAGGTACTTGGCTTCCTCCGTGTAAAGAGCAGTGCCATTGAGAATGAGGTCCCACAGGGCATTGACTGATTACCGAATACGTTATCAGGCTCTAACCATAACGTACATACTCACTAAGAATAAAATGAGACCCCATCATTTCCTTATTTGTTACAAATGTGAATATTTGATTCAACTACCAAATTGCCCAATTCTACCTAAATGTCTCATTCAGGTTCAAAGACTATGCACATCAGTTTTTTTTTTCATTAACAAGAAAATAGCTTTCATATTAGAAAACAATGTATAACCAATAGTAAAATATTGACCAGATGAATTCCTGATCTATAACCATATGTCTTAAATAAGAACAGCAAAAGATTAGGATTTGTCATTTGTTTAACTTAAACTCTACCTGTGTGACAGCTCGCTCTTTCTTTGCCACACACACAAACAGACAAACATACACACATTGAGTGAAGGGGGAGGAAAGTAATAGTTGGAGGAAACGCCATTCTGTATTCCAGTCCAGAATCACAAACTAGATAGGTTAGTTCCACAGTTGCCCTCCTTTTGTCAATGATTCCTCCACACATCCCTATTTGTGCAGTGATGATCTGTCTTACTTCACTGCTTGCTTGGTTGGATCTGTGGTGCTTCCTTTTCTTGTGGACTTTAGTATTCTCCCTTTCAGCAACTCAGAATGTAATGCCACATTTTCCAAGGATTGGCAATTTCATGTAGATTGTCAAATAGCTGATCTTGGTTTACAAAACAATAGAACTCTACATTTCTGACAGAAGACTCTAATCTGCATTCCTTCAGAAATGCAGAGCCATACTTCCATTCTGACAGATCCTTCAAGCCACAGAGCAATCTTGAAGGTAAACCATGCCCCCTTTTCCACCGCAATCGGTATTCTCTAATTTCAAGATCGAACATCACAGGCAGTCACTTTCACAACTCCTGTGAAAAGTTACATATGTAGAGTAAATATGGTAGGGTGATGGGTTACAGGCTGATGGTGGAAACTGTTTGGTCCTGGGGGAGAAGAAAGAGTTTTGGGTCAGGTTCCGGGGGATGTGTGAGGTAATTTTGAGGGTCAGTTGAATAGTTGTCTCAGGAGGTAGAATAGATATTTGATAGCCTATTTTTCCTGGGTAACTACTTACTTCACTGCATTGGAACCCTCTGAATTCTCTGATTTGCTTGCATAATTTTGGAGGGTCCAAGGCATAGAAGAATATGCTTAGCAGAATTTAATTTCCTGGTCAATTTCCTCAATCTGCTACAATTGGGACTCCATCAGGACCCCATGCACCACCTCCATTTACACTTCAAAAACCATTTTCTGTCCATAGGAAAATTCTAGTTTTAGTTTTCCCTGTTCTTTTGACAAAGTTAGAGAGGGCAGTTTTTCAGAGCAAAGGGACAGAGATGTTGATGCTGGATGCTTCCGGGCATCTTTTTTTCTTCATTTCTGTGTAATTATCCTTATTTAAGATTAGCACAGTTGCTTTTTCACCCTCAAACTAAATGCTAAATTTTACCATATGTGTCACTGTTACCTAGGAATCTTTCATGCTGGGATCATTTATTAAAACTGCCTCATTACACCTTAAAATCCAGAATCGCCTGATCCGTGGCTGGGGAACAAAATGCTGTTCTAGGAAGCTAATCTGCATTGTACTCTCTGAATTCTTCCTTGTGGCTACCTCTGCCAATCTGATTTTCTCGATCTATATGAAGTTTGAAGTTACCCATCATTGATATAGTACTTTTGTTTTTAGATGCCTTCATTATCTTCTGATTTATTCTCTGTCTTGTATATTACTCCCACCAGTGTTGTATTCTCCTTGTTTCTTCTTACCTCTGCCCGTATGGATTCTACGTTATCCAAACAAAGATCATTTACTAATATACTAATCCCATTTTCTACTAAGAAAGCTATCTTCCCATTCTTCACTTCCTCCCTATCCTTTTGAAAGGTCACATATCCCTTAATGTTCAGTTCCCAGCTTTGATCTCCTTGTCACCAGTCTTTATAATGCCTATAAGATCATGCTCGTTGACCACCAGCTGTGCCTTGAATTTATATCTTTTGTACTGAATACTGTGTGCAGTCAAGGGACGAGCCATTAATTTTGCCTTATTACCTTTTGTTCCCCTTTGTCCCTAATGGCAATTTTTATTTTATGTTTGAATTCTCTGTTTCTTCCTGTCTCACTCTGATATGATTGTCAGAATAGTTGCCCCGCAATGCCACCACATCATTTTGATTCGCAAGCTTGTGTTCCCCTCTGCCCCAATAAGTTTAAAACCCTCTCTGCAGCCCGAGTTATTCAGTTTGCCAGGACCCTGGTCCTAGCATGGTTCCAGTGAAGCCCATCTAACTGGAAAGATCCCTTCTATCAGTGCTGTGCCAGTGCCCCATGAAATGAAACCTGTTCCTCCTACATCAATCTTTAAGCCACAAGTTTAACTCCATGATCCCTTGGGACTCACTCTTTCCTGTATCTGTGACTGGAAAGAGTTTCTCCTCTCACCACAACCCTTACAATACCTTTGTACATCATTCTCATTTCACTTGTTTCAGAGGTTACTAAAGTCCTGTACAATGATGATGTAAATGTTTAGATAGGCTCAGCTCTGCAACACGCCAAGTTTAAGAACAGAACAACTGAAGGAGTGAGAGCATGTTATTCTAAGTTGTACTTGCTTGAAACTGTCTTTGCCAATATAAATCAAAAAGCAAATGTTAAGATTAAACTTGTGAATTGGAGATAATGATATTTGGGATGAGAGCCTACACTTCAAAAAAGAGTTGACCATTTGATTTTCTGATGCACTTATAATGTATTTTCCAACTCTGACTCCCTTTTACAAGAATTATTTTTTCTTCCATTTGCACAAGAAGGTAACTATGGGTTGTAAGGCTATTACGTATAATTTTTTGAAGCCTCTTAGCTTTCAAGCCAAATGTGTGACTGCCTTTTTTTATAAAAGGACTAACACCTCTAACGATGGTTGCTTTGGCTAAGTTAATGATGCTTATAATCAACTATTAAACTATATGGTTCTGATTTTGTTTTAATATATGGTGTATTGCTCAACTACATTTCACACTATTGAATGGGTAATGTGGTGTGGATGCAATGTTATTCTAAGTTGCATTAAAGCTTTTCTCCATTGTTTTAAATTTTCCATCCAGATCAACATTTCCTCTAGGCTGCACAGCCACTGGGAAGCTCCATGTACATTGATTGGCATGCCAGTGAATGAATAGGTTTTCTTTATTCGTCCAAAGGGCTGAGGGCATTGCTGGCTTGGTCGGCATTTGTAGCCCATCCCTAATTGTCCAGAGGGAAGTTGAGGGTCAACTACATTGTTATGGGTTTGAAATCACATGTAGGCCAGACCAGATAAGGATGGCAGTTTCCTTCCGTAGAGGACATTTATGAACCAGATGGGGTTTTCTGACAATTGACAATGGATTTGTGGAGTCAGTAGACTCTTTTAATTCCAGATATTTATTGAATTCGAATTCCACCATCTGCCATGGCAGGATTCAGACCCAGGTCCCCAAAACATTACCTGGGTGTCTTAATTAACAATCCAGAGACAATACCACTAGGCTATCGCCTCCCCAAATAATTCTATTTCTACAAGTATCTTCCTCTCGAATCTACTGCTGCACATGGACTTGAGAAGTTTGTGCAGCAATGAAGAAAATTACAAGGCATGTTGATCCAAATGACTGTTCAGGTAACAATTCTGAAGTCTCCTTGCTTGGGGAGTTTTCTGGGGTCTTCACTGCAATCCAACTGTCATATCATTTTGCACAGGTGATTGAATCATCTTTTTGTTTATTTGGAGTTTGAGTTATTTAATGGCTTCCAACTGTTATAATGGGCTTGAGTTCTGTTCTTACACTGGTTAAGTGATTGAAGGGTGAAGGGGAAGCACATTGTTCAAAGTGGTCAGAAGGCTCAAGTGTTTATAAATCAGTAGTTAATTCAATTACACCAAAATAACTTGTAAATGCTGTTGAGCCTTTTAACCATTCCACTCTGGACTCTGCCAGCCTGCAGACTTGAGGTAAAGCCTGACAACTGTGTTGGCCCCATCTCCTGATTCCCTCCTTCAATATGAGGATCCAGCCCTCAGTGTATGCTGTATATAGGTCTGAAGGGATTAGTACTGAGGCATGCCATAAGCACCACCAACTATGATGATGCCATGTGGATGGAACAGTTCAGAATCTCAAAACAGTGAGAACCAGCATCCGGTCCTACTCAAAGTCTCTGTAACAATATGTATCACATCAATGTAACTGTAGGTTTGTTGCTAATGTGCAATAAACTATATCTTAACTACAAGAGACTCCTATAGTTAGAATAGGAAGTGATTTTCCTCTACCATACTAGATGTAACAGGCCCTGTGGTTTCCTATGTTTAAAAAGGGTGGTTGCAGCAACCTGCAGCAACTCATAGCATAGTGAGCTAGTACTGCCCATACAACAATCTGTACTGAACTTGCTGAATAAAGTTGATGGGGTGGAAAAATAACAGGAAAGCAGCAGTGTTATTCTCAGGATTGGGATGGATATTACTACCTAGTTTTGAAGACTCTAATTTGCTGTCCAACAACTTTGTACATTTATGTATTTCTTTTGTTCAAGAAGGGAAGTAGAAGAGTGTATGGCACCTTTCCATGTGTAAGGCATGGTGTTCTGGATAGCAATACACATTATTCTTGCACTATAGTTAAAATGCAAACAAAAGAAAGAAGAATTGGAATGACTGATCTGTTGGTAAAATTAACAGAATAATGGATTGTTTAACTACTAAACAGCAACCGTTTCAATATAGTAACATCCCACAAACACATCCTTGGCAAAGGCATATTCAGTAAAATAGATTGTCCAACATACAAACCTAGCAGCAGGAAGAGAACCCAAGCTTTTAGCTGTAACAGAAAGGAATAAGAGCTTCCACATCCAACTTCAAGACTCCAGCAACTGTTGAAAGTTAAACTAAAATCCCAGTTCTGTGGGAGCTTGACCCCATCCCTTCTATTGTTACGACGTCAAAAAAAAACCCAAGGCCTCACAAGTTGTTTACATTATTGACTTGGAACAGAATGCTCTGTACCTCTGTCTCAACCGGTCTTCATTTAAAAAAATCTAGGACAAAATACACCCCTTAAAGTCATAGTATCATCATACAAGATAACTTATTAGCCGTAATCCTGCCAGCCTTAATCTTGTGTCACAACCTGTAATGTGGCACCTTATCAAATATGCCACATCCATTTTTATTTAATGTGTTAGCTGCAGTCTCAAAACTCTAAAAGTTTTGTCAACATGGTTTCCTTTCCATGAATCCATATTGATTCTGTCTTATCTTATTATGATTTTCCATGAAACCTACCATGCCCATAATCAATTCTAGCACTTTAGATTAGATTGTTATTGTTTCACAACAGAATTTGTGTTTAAAAAGAAGAATGTTGTTAAACTTGAGAGAGTGCAGAAAATATTTACATGGATGTTGCTGGGACTGGAGGGTTTGAGCTATAGGGAGAGGCTGAAAAGGCTTGGGCTTTTTTCCCTGGAGTGTCGGAGACTGAGGCTGACTTTATACAGGTTTATGAATTTGTGAGGGGCACAGATGGGGTGAACAGCCAGGGTCATTTTCCTAGGGTGGGGGAGTCCAAAAGTAGAGGGGAAAGTGAGAGGGGAAAGATTTAGAAAGGACATGAGGGGTAACTTTTTCACACAGCGGGTGGTACGTGTAGGGAACAAATCTCCAGAGGAAGTGGTGGAGGCGAGTATAATTACAACATTTAAAAGGCATCTAAACAAGCATTAGTTCTTTATGACAATGTGAGTGTATTTTAACTGACCTTGACTTTTACATTCTGTGAAATACTACAACTTGAAAATCCATTTTCTTAAAATTTTTAACCTCAACAAATGCCTATCTGAACCAGACAGGCTAACTCATGACTCTCATTCTGATACTGTGCATTTACACTTTATCATGCTTATTGTCTAACCCATTTTCTGCTTTACCTGGTCACAAACTTTCTAACCTTGTTCAGTATCTTAAGAGAAAATGCTAAGACCAATCAGTTGTATGATTGTGGTGCTCGGAAAGGGCAGGCTTTGATTTGAGCAAATTAAATCCTGCCACTCCTTAAAATATGCAATGCTCCTGCCATGTGCAAATGCTCCTGAAATTCTCATTGTCCCATACAGCATAGCCTTGCAGCAAGGGCAAATTAACTGCACATTTTGGGTTCCATGTTTTAAAGCTTTTATTTCACTTGAAAAAGCACATTTCACATTTATTTATTCATGTTTCAAGAGCAGATGTAGAGTAGGATTTTTTGGGTGGACTATTTCCCTTTTAGTAGCCTATTTCTTTTCCATTTGCACTGAGAAGATTTGTACATATTACAAGAAGTGTTTTTTGGTTCTGTTGGCTATTCCTTGTATGGTACAATTTTAAGGACTAATACTGCTAAACATTATTCAAACAGCAAAAAAAAAATTACTAACTAAATTGGTGGTGATCATCTAAACTTGGAGGATAAACTTGCCATCTCAATCAGGCAGTTCATCTTGAAATACAGCTGTAGATATTAAATATCATTTTCCCCAGTAGGTACAGAGAATATCTATGCAAATATTGCTGTACATTTTGCTACTTCTAAAACTTCTATTATGTTTCTGAAAGAGCCAAGAAGTACACTTCTAATCATTAAAATACCTTTTCTCACTGTGTTAACTAAAATAATTTGGTGATTAAAAAAAATTTAGTGTAAGTCTTATCAACGTGAGGGACAAAAGTTAATTTCCCAGACATGTGAGGTTCGTGCTTCTTTCTTCAAGATGTTCGGGAAAAGATTCTTATTGAGCTGGGACATGCATTCAGTTTTCTGGATGATGGAAAAACGAAGAGAGAGAGTGAAAATAATACACAGCAACAAAATATAATTTTTAATGTAAGGCCAAGTTTATAAAATAATGAGGGGTATAGATAGAATTAATGGTAGGATGGGGGATTTCAAGACTAGAAGGCACATTTTTAAGGTGAGAGAAAAGAGACATGAGGGGCAAATTTTTTACACAGAAGGTGGTTCGCGTATGGAATGAACTTCCTGAGGAAGTGGTGGATGTGGATACAATTACAACATTTAAAAGACATTTGGATAAGTACATGAATGGGAACAGTTTGAAGGGATATGGCCAAATGCAGGCAAATGGGATGGGTTGAGTTTGAGAACATGGTCGGCATGGACTGGTTGGACTGTTTCCATGCTGTGTGACTCTATGACTCTAACACAATGTAAGAGACTAGACTTATTAGATTAGTCTTGCATTTTTATACTTAGCAAAAATTATAATATATTGCATTTAGAGAATACTATTAAATGCTTTCCCAAATATCAGAAAGGATAAATGAAATATAAACAAACTGGGAAAAATCGTGCTGGAACAGAGCATCTTGTGGTGTATTCATCAGACATTTTCACCTTAGGGTTTTGGTGCTGAAAGGAGAATTCATGGGTCCTTCTCCTTGACCAATGAAAATTAAGGATTAAGAAGGAGGAGGTCGAATTAGAATAGAAAAGGTAAAATGAAATTAGGAGATCAAGTAAAAGCATGCTTAAGATTTTGACTCATGCAGAAATGAGAGTGAATTGTTTAAAATGTTACTTTTCTGGGGCAGAAAAATTGAAATTCAGTGAACAATTAGCACAGCAGACTCTTAATTACCTGCTTTAACTTTTTATAATGAGTTTAACGGGCAATTAATTTTACATTCAGCAAGATCTTCAAACTAACAGAGGTGCAAAGGATATATTTGTAGATATATTTGTGCAAAACCATACAGTAGAGTAGATTATATCAACTTTGCAAGGTCCTGGCATTCAAATTCATAGTGCATCTTATAATCCTATCAATGTACAGGCAAATTTGCATGTTAATAATATCTCACCATTACTTTTAATTAAGATCTGCCCCAACACAACTGACTATGCTTTTTTGACACCTCCACTATCCTTGAAATCCTTGAAATTGCAACCTTAATGTTTGAAATATTGCCCTAAATTGCAACCTTAATCTTGAAATACAGCTATAGATATTAAATATCATTTTCTTCCCCAGTAGGTACAGAGAATATCTATGCAAATATTGCTGTACATTTTGCTACTTCTAAAACTTCTATTATGTTTCTATTATGTTACTTAATACTTCCCTAAAAAGAGGAACAATCAGTCGGGAAAGTTGATTCAAAATACATTTACCCACAGCCTTGCAGTCTGCTGACAGTCCTTAATGAATGCAGTTAGTGATGGGTAGCAAATGCTCACCTCCCAGGAATGGATAGAAATAAATGAATGTGTACAGGCTCACCTTTGGCATACAGTGGGAAAGAATTGCTCTGTTTATAATGTTTGTATGATGTTTGCTTTCCCTCTTAACAGGTTCAAAATTTGTCCCACTCATTTTCAGGAAGGCTGTTCCAATCTGTTTCTAGTTTATTACCTGTAACTCAAATTTCCACAGTCCTGTAGAATTGAAACCTAAAGCCTTCTTTCTAATTTAGCTGTGTTCTGCCTAAACGTTGGTTTATAAACTGGTGGTTTTAATTGTTCATTTAATCCACTTATGGATCAAATCTGTTTGTTTACTTGTTGTAATTCACAACCTTTGTGCAAGTAATGGTTCACATCTGTGTATCTTTGTATTCGGCACAAACGTTTAAAAAAGGATTAATACTGTCGGATACATAATTGTATTTGTCATTTGGGTGTTCATAGTTAGACTTAGATTTTATTGTCATGTGTACTCAAGTACAGGGATACTAACAACTGTAACTAAGTATGAGATATTGTCTTGAAATACAACTTCAAAGAAAGCCGTTGAAACCTACCAGATTAAAGCTAGAGTTTGAAACAAGATTTGAATGCTGATTAACTTACGAAATAAAAGGTTCAGTTTTGCCCTTGGTTGAGGGACTTAATACTCTAATATAGAAAGCTTTGTGATGCCAATGCTGAGCTTGTCATTTTAAAAGGTATAAATTATGCTGTAATTGGTCTTGATTTAATATTTCAGAGATAGTAGGAACTGCAGATGCAGATTTCTGATGAAGTGTCTAGGCCCGAAACGTCAGCCTTCCTGCTCCTCTGATGCTGCTTGGCCTGCTGTGTTCATCCAGCTCCACTCCTTGTCTCGGATTCTCCAGCATCTGCAGTTCCTACTATCTCTGAAACAATTTTAAACCCCACTGCGAAGCCTCTTCTAAGGATGCCTACCCTGAAGAAGTTACCCTCCTCCCTCCGGAACAACCTCAGTGGATCTCTTGCCCACTGCAACTCTCTCGTAATCTCTTCAGCCTTGAAACTGCTTGACCACATCCTGAAGCAAACCAGGTACTACAGCCACATCACCTTTCTTAGTACCTGCCTATGGAACCAGATCATCCCCAATGGCCTACAGTCCACATTCAGGCCTTCCCAATTTGGCCCCAACCGTGACAATGTCTACATTCAGAACATGCATTTCTGAAGAAGGGTCTAGGCCCGAAACGTCAGCCTTCCTGCTCCTCTGATGCTGCTTGGCCTGCTGTGTTCATCCAGCTGTACACCTTGATTTAATATTTGCTGTTTTTTGCTCTTGATATTAATATTACTGGTTGCATTTTTGTATATTTAACATCTCAAAAAAAATCCTATTTAAGCATCTCTACGTTAAAGTACTTATGCACATCACAAAAAGAAGGAAATGATTATTTATGGGACCGGTTAAATTAGCGATGAAAAAGTGTTGAGAACCTGAATTCGTAACACTTCTTTATATTTGGGAGCTTCTTGGGCCATTCTGCAAAGATTGCTTGATTTTGTAAATAGTGAAGAGAATTGTCACATGACTATTGACTTGGACCCTCCTGTTTTGAGCAGAACAATTGACAGCAAGATACTGCCACTGGTTGCGATCCATTGCAATTCCTTACACTCTAGCCCTTGCTCTTGAAGGTCATCCCTAAATGTAGTTTGCTAGATTTTTTTACACTGGCCCTGTCTCTTTCCATCTGGTGGTGTCCATTCCATTGTTACTCTGAGAAGTCTTATGGCCAGGAGGCGAATTGTGTGTTTTGACAGTCTGTCATCTCCACATTTGCGTGTTGTGGATAGAAAGTTGCTTTTGTACAAGCCACTGAATGTTATGCATTGTTGATGTGGGCTTCAAACACCTTACCATGTGACCACGCACGGGATAGCATTTTTGCATTGAAAGTAGCAAACGTTTAAAGATTAGGCTTTTATGTGGAAGAAAAGACAGTTTTACGTTTTGTGACTCTTCGCCTCATTGGCAATTAAGGTTTTGAATTGGCTACCAGAACATATCAAGTGTATAGCAGTTGCTTCAAAGGACCACAAATGAATTTGAATAATCAATATACAACTGTGCTTGCCAATAAATTTACAATCAGTTAACTCTTTAATAATTCACTTAAACTGCCCAGATTTTGCTGATAGCTGGGAAGGTGCCGCTCATCATTTATCTCAGTGGCAGCTCTCTGTCGAGTTTTTGTGGGTTTTTTAGTGGAGATTTACTTTGCTCTGGTCACACATGGAGTGGATCATGCTGCACTTGACACTGGATCAAAAAAATAACAAGGTTCCTCAAGTAATCGGATTGAAGAATCCTCACTGAGACATGCAGAGTCTAAAAGGGAAGGCATAAATTCAATTTAAGAGTACGTAATGCAAAGTCAGTATAATGAATTTAAGAAAGTGCTAATAGATGGCCTCGAATAATTAATTCTAATATTTTACCTGTTCTCTAATTATTTCTTATTCCTAATTTTATTTTGAAAATCTCTAACTTCTAACTTCTGAAGAAATGAGATTGTATGCTTTTATATATTTTCAGGGTCAGAGCAGGTGTTTGGAATAATTATCATTTTGTACACTTTTAAGAGTTTGTTGACTTCTGATTTCACCAGCCTGATGGCTTCTGGCATACTAAGCAACAATCTGGTGGGAAATAACTCCAGTTGATATCATTACTATAATTTTGATGTCAATTCTATTGGTGAGGGCTGTTGAAAATGCACCCTGTAGAAAAGCATGTTGTCACAACAGTAACAACTGGATTTTCACACTTACTTCCTCATACACATAGTCCAGAAGTTACTGTTAGCTTTTAACTTATTATGATGACAGGTGCTGCACTGTTAATCTTACTGCAACCCTAGGTCATTCATTTTTATAAAGGTTTAATGGTTATTTATTGACAATAATAGCGACAAGCTTACTATTCGGTACTTAATTACTAAGCAGTATTATTGAAAATACTGAAGCCAGGGTGAATTTTTTCACACTCCTACTAAAGTGATTGAATTCAGGATTGTTCAATCCCACAGGCAGCTTGTCGCCACAGCAATTGTACCAGCAGTAGTGCTGTTGTTAGGCAGCCCATCTGCCAATGGGTAGTTGAAGCCCTTAAGTAGGCAACTGATATTAAGTTGAGGGTTCCATGCTGTTTCTGGATTTAACCAGTTGGGGGAGAAGCCCATATCACTTGCCCTGACTGGCAAGTTTCTCTTTACAAACGCGTGAGGTGTCATCCCTAATGGACTCCCCTGGGCACTTCAAAGAGCCCCAGCAAATTTTTACACCCTTCACTCTCTGGCCTCAAAACCTAGCAGCTCTGAGGTGGGATTTCCTCACCCAGAAGAATATAAATCCTGACTCCATCCTGTGTTGTCCTTGGCGAGCTCCCCAAGCCCAATCCTTTTAGCTGATAGAATAGGAATTCTAGTGCCTTATGATTTAACCCCTGATTACTGAATTGCCCCAGAATGCCAGGTGGGTAGGAGCTTTATAGCAATGGCTGTTAGCAAGTGGTAAAAATATGGTAAAATGATTTGAAGTACCAGGTGTTTCCCTTGTGAATTAGATCCAAGGAAAAATGTAACTCTTCTCCTTGGATGTATTTTTCTGTATGGTACAAACATTTACTTTCATTATCCCAATGTTCAAGAAGCACATTAATCAAACAAAAGGACTGTATTAATTCATTATTTACTTCAAAACATAAATATAATTGCCTGTTTTGAGAAGTCATTATCTTTCAGAGGAAACACCTGTCTTCTGTTATAATTTCAGATCTTTTGTTTTTTTGGGCTGGAGTTGCCAGAGTCTGACTTTTCTTTTTGTATTTAATTAATGTTTAGACTTGTTGATTTTTGTTCACAGTTCCCTTGAGCACTGTTAAGCTCTGCAGGTGTAACTTCTTAATTGCAGGACTGTTAACTTCAAAGCTTACAGAAAGTTGCCTAGTTAACATTTTTCAACCTCGGTCTCAACCACACTTTATTCCCTTGGCTAAAATAAGTTTGCCAACAAAATAGAAAAAGCTTTTTGATGCCTATGAATGTCATACTGGTGCAAACATAATGGTATATGTTTCTTTGGCTGAAAGTAATACTCTGTCTCCCCAAACAGGTGGTTGATGCTGCCAAAAAGGCCAATGCTCATGACTTCATTGTATCATTTGAGGTAAGGCAATGGTTGCATGTAATAGCATAAATATCTTGCTATGAATCCAATTTTGTCATTTGGATCAGTAAGCTTTCTATGAAGTAACACTGGAATGAATTTTCCCATTTTTATTTGTGCTTTGTTGAGTGAGGTTCAGGGAGCCTGATCTGCTATAGCTCAAGGCAACTTTTCTCATGCAAACTTTTATTATTTATCTTATTTATTATGCAGCCAGCTCAAAGGAACTAATCTCATGGAACCATGCTGCAGGAGAGGCAGAATTGTTTGCTATTGATGGGATCTTTGGCTTTTCATGTCGCTAGCACCACATTTAAAGTGCAGCTACATGCCTCTTCAAATGCTGCAAGCCAGTAGTTAGCCCTTGCACTTTGGATTTGTGGGTCAAAGATTGGCAGATGGCACACAGATCCAATGTGGGTCCTCAAAATGAATCGCTGGTATAAAAGGACAGCTGTGACTTTGACAGCCACTGGAATGGGATTGCCATCAGTACTTCCGAGTGCAAGTCGTGCTCCAGCAGATGGCACAATCCAGTGATGGTGGCCTAGGACATTCTTAATCTGGGCCTGCACTCTTTTTGTAGAAAATAATAACAAGGCCTGTAAAAACAGGACTACATAATTCTCCTCCAGCTCCTTGGAGGATCTTCGGCTGACACTTCTCTCTCTGGAAGCTGTGCAGCAGCTGCTGGAGGTTTCCTTATTTGCTGGGCTTGCAGATGACATTTGTAATTGTCCTCTCCTTCTGTGTTGTCTTTTTGGAGTCGAAGTAGTACCACAAAGACACTGCCCCTGTCAGATGCATAAGCTGATATCTTGTGGGAAATGTTGGAAAAGGTTACCTTTTCATGATCAGTACTACTGAATATTCATAGCAATCTGAAGTATCAATCATTAAGAAGGGTGCAAGGGGTGTGTCTTGAGGATTGTCGGGATCCTAGCATCTGGGAGCATGGTAGGCTATAGGAGAGGGATTATTGGCAGTGACCATCACCATTGCCTCTGCAGGTAAGCATAGAACTGTAAGGTGGGCATCGTTAACGTGTGATGTTGGGATTTAGGGAACAAAGAGGATGTTTGGAGGTTATATTCAAAGTGGTGAGTCTCCACATTGGGGCTGCCAGGGTACTGCGAGGTTTAAAGGGAACGTCGAGGTACCTGCTGCCAGGTGGAGCTGGAGCTGGTGCCGATAGTGCCCACTGCAAGCTGTGTTTCCTGCCGTCACTTCCTGTTTTTTAGTTATGAAGTGCAACTAAAAAATGGGGGACAACACCCAAGCTGGTTGGAGTCACTATCACTTTGTCTGCTAGAGGTCAAAATATTGAAGGAGCAAGAAATGAAGCAGCCATTTGCAAACTCCACCAATATTTCATTTGCAATGTTTGCAGAGTGAACATGCTTCAGCTTCAAATGTTGCTCAAAGGCAAATTATCATGCCGTTGGTGTTAGCTAAATGAATATTGTCATCTCAGAAGTTAGCAGCAATAGCTTAAAAGAAGGTGGATTCTGACCAGAAGTGCTCCTGCAATTGTAGAACTTCAAGGGAGTCTGTAGTATGAGGGAACATCACTGTATAATAATTCATGTAAGAATGACGATGAACTGTAATGAATGCAGTAGAGAAGGGAATGGATGATTTCAGTTTGGGATGGGAAGGGGTTGGAGCGCAGCAGATACTGCCTTTTGAATATGTGTTGATCACTCAGCCAATGTGGGTCATGCGCCGAGTTGGTGCACATGCTGCAACCAGGACCTTGTTGGAAAAGACTATCGGCTGAAGGTGCAGTTCCACAGCTTGGTGCAGTCTGGGGAAGAGGTGACACAATACCAGTATAGTCTGGACAGTATGTACTGCACCATCATTTCATGCTTTATTCTGCACAGTTAGAGTAGGCAACAAGGTGAAGTGATCAATGGTGAGGAGCTGAGCGAATGGGACCACTGTTCCTAGGGGAAGGATGAAGATGTTGAGCTGGAGGGAGCTCTCCTAGAGGATGACAACCCAGCTGCATCAGTGCCTTGTAATGCCAGAGGGCCTGACTGAACCCCAGTTCCAGTCGATATAAGCTGGGTGCAGAAAACCATCATGGACTATCAGCTAGCATTTGGTTTGCATTCTGGGTGCAAACTGCAGCCTGAATTTGTTTCTTTGTTTTCCTTATTGCTGGCTGTCAGTAACAGCTCACGTTTGGATTTGTCCGATTACGTGCCTGTATGTGATATTCCCCTACTGAACAATGATCAGATGCACGTGATCACTGGGCTTTGGGGAAACTGTAACAGAGCATGAGATAGGGCCTTCAGACAGGATGTAGCTAAGGACTGGATAAGAGAATGGGGATGTATGTGTGATGGAGGGCCAGCACCGGGCAGCATGGCTTTATGGCTCCTGTCCCATTGTGCTGCTGGTGAGGGGCAATACTGGATCACCTAGGATTTTCTGGGTGCACAGTGGCCGCTCAAAGCTTGTGCAGGTGCAAGGATGCTGATCTTTTGGCAGATATCTGCTGAGTAACAAGTTTTTCTGGGGACGGGTGCATGTTAAGATGGGTATAGAGTTGGACATGAGGGATACTGTAGAAATGGGGTAGGCAGTTAATGAGGTGCATTTAGTAACAGGGTGACAAATCTTGCTGGGTCTCGTTGCAAGACTCACGATTTAAAAAACAAACATGATGCAAATCTCACTCAGCCAAAAAATATAAGATTCCCCCAAAAAGCCTGCAATGTAATATATGTAGATTAAGTAGGAATATATGTAGGAATGGCCGAATTTTGGCAAATGGCATAGAATGTGGCTATGTGAGCCTGTCCACTAAGGCAGGAAGAACAGAAAAGCTGACTGTTATTTAAATGGATGCTGCAGGATAAATGGATTTAGCTATCCCTGAACATGAAGCATGCAGGTATAGCAAATAATTTGTGATTGTTATGAAGTATATATCTGAAATAATTATGAAATGGATTGTTGACCATTGTTACAAGGGAGATGAAATTAGGGAAGCCTTGCTACAATTGCAGTCTTGGACTCCTTGCCTAAAGAGGGATATACTTGGATTGGAAATGGTTCAGAAAAAAATTCCCTGTACTGAGTGGCTGAAATGAAGGGATTGAGCATGTTGAGTCTATATTTTTTGGAGTTCAGAAAAATAAGTGATCTGTCCAAAGAAATCAAATTCTGATTGACAGGGAAGATACCAAGAGGATTTCTTTCTTTCATGGGGAATTCAGAATGAGGGGCTGCCATTTAAATCTAAAGGAGAAGGGGGAGAGGAGGATGTCTTCATTCAGAGGGTTATTTGTGTTTAAAATTCTTTTCCACAGAGAACAGTAGAGGCTGGCTTAATGAGTACATGAAAGCCTGAATTAGATGGATAGTTGTTTGACAGAGGAGTCGAGGATTATGGGAGAAGGCAAGAAAGTGGAGTCGGGGGCCATAATCAGATCAGTCACAATTTAATGAATGGCAGAGCAGGTTCCATGAGCTGAATAGCCTACTCCTCTTGTTTCTTATTAAATTTGCATTTGATATTATTTTGGAATATTATCACAATTTTTTTAAAAGATTGTTGTCATGTAGCAGCTTGTGTTTATTTTTTTCTTAATTGAATGTGATTGTAATGAAAATTGGATTTGAAGGGTAACATTTCATTTAATAGAATTTGTCTAAAATAAATTAGAAAAAGGAAAAACACCAAGTTAAATTCTTAACCAGTAAGGAAGAATAAAATTGTCTCAGACAACTTTCAATAGCTTAATAATCTATGTTGGCGCATGTAGTAAATGCAAGATTGTCAGTTATGTAAGATTGCAATATTTTTCAGTTAAATTTTTCTTTATTCACTTATGGTATGTAGGCATCACTGGCTAGCTAGCATTTATTGCCTGTCCCTAGTTGCCTTTGAGAAGGTGGTGAGCTGCCGCTTTGAACTGCTGTAGGTTGACCCACAATGCAGTAAACTTTTGAAATATAGGGATTTTCCAATACTATCAATAGTAATTCTACGTGTTACCCCTTTTAGTGGAAATTTAATAGTGTGCATGTGAGAGAGAAATGTGAGGGTTATATTTCTTTACATTACAATCATGTGGACATAGTTAGATGACTTTCATGTTGTTCAGAGAAATGGTTGATACATTATAATTAATACTTCAATATTGTAATACAATACTTTTGGAGCAACACTTTTGACAAGATGTCATTGTTAAAGGCTAATCTTTATTATTGAAATATGAGCTCTCTGTTCAAAACAAAATTTGGTGCCTTTCAACCCTAACTTCATTTTTCATTAAAAATTACTTAAACTCTGGTGGAATTGATGTCTTCTCCTAAACCTGTCAGCTTTCATCTCATTTTTGCCGTCCTCTGATTTTTGACTTGTATAGACATTTGTAAATTTGATTCATTGATCATGAATTCATACAGTTGACTATAAACTGCATGTGCATGGCACAACCAAAGTTAGCCACTGTACTTTATAGTAAAGTATACGTTTGAGGTTATTACCAGATTGGCTATTGTTTGCCATCTTAACAAAAAGGCTTTAAGATTATGATCTTTCCTACAGTCTTTGATGTTTGTCAAAGTAAAGTGCACTTTAAGTTGAAAATTGCACTGTTCATTTGAATTATTAGCTACTACTTAATTTGCTGATGAAACAGATTGCTATCCCTCCCTGTCTTCTCCGCCCTTAGAACAACAAAGTGTGAGAGACTTTAATGAACTTCTTTTTCACTAAGATTGCTGCCTTTTCTTAGTCCACATTGTGAAGTTTCCTTCAAAGTTGTTAGCATGCATTGTCTACTTTTTCTCTGGTCTCCCTTCATATCTGCCTGAATGCATCTTTTCTGAAACCTACTTTCCACTGCCTTGATCCTATTCCCACTAAACTATTGACCATCCACCTTCCCTTCCTGATGTCATTTGGGTACTGTCCGTTGGTTTCAAATCCGCCATAACTAGTACCCAAGTCAAAAAAGATAACATTTGACCTCATTATTTTTGCAAAGTAATCCTCACCTCCAACTTCCCTTTTTTTCCCTTGGTTCTTGAATGTGCTGTAATCTCCCAAATTGGAGTCTAGCTTTCCTGGAACTCCATGTTTCAGTTCTTTCCTTCTCATAAGCTCAAAAAGACACTTGCCGAAGTCACAAATAGCTTGTATGTGACTGTGATAGAGGTAATCTATCCTTCCCCATCCACACTGACCTGTTTACAGCCTTTGACACAATTGACCACAATGTCTGACACCACTTTACAGTTACCCTACCAAGTGGTATTTAACTTTCAGTAGGTTCTGTTCCTGTTCATGCGCATTGCCTCTGGTGGCCCCCAAATATCTATCCTTAACCCCTTCTATTTCTTAGCATTCCAACTTGGAATTATATCCTCATTACTTTCCAAGGCAGTTGGGAGTGGGCAATGAATGCTGTCCTGGCCAGCATGCCAATATCCCATGAATAAACTTTATAAAATCTATATACCGCTTCTTAGATTATCATTTGAAAACAGTATCGTTTTTCACATTTGCTGATGACATTCACCTCTGTTTCACCATTCTTTCACTTATCTAAATTGTGAGACATTTTGTTCCGCACCCAATACTAGACCAATAGATATTTTATCCAAATAAATATTGGAAGACCAACTCTAGAACATAGAACATAGAACATAGAACATTACAGCGCAGTACAGGCCCTTCGGCCCTCGATGTTGCTCCAACCTGTGAAACCAATCTGAAGTCCATCTAACCTAAACTATTCCATTATCATCCATATGTTTATCCAATGACCATTTAAATGCCCTTAAAGTGGGCGAGTCTACTATTTTTGCAGGCAGGGCATTCCACGCCCTTACTACTCTCTGAGTAAAGAACCTACCTCTGACATCTGTCCTATATCTATCACCCCTCAGTTTAAAGCTATGTCCTCTCGTGCTAGCCATCACCATCCGAGGAAAAAGGCTCCCACAGTCCACCCTATCTAATCCTCTGATCATCTTATATGTCTCTATCAAGTCAGCTCTTAACCTTCTTCTCTCTAACGAAAACAGCCTCAAGACCCTCAGCCTTTCCTCATAAGACCTTCCCTCCATACCAGGCAACATCCTGGTAAATCTCCTCTGCACCCTTTCCAATGCTTCCACATCTGTTCCTGAGCAACCAGTTTGAGACCTATTTGATTCTTCGATGAGCTACCAATCTGTGTCAACAGTAGGTACTGCTGATTGCCATTGATAATGATACTTGGCTCCACCCCGTCTCATCTTTGTTGCTGAAACCTTCATCCATGTCTGTTATGTCCAGATTTGCCTAATCCAAAATGGTTCCTCACATTTTACCCTCCATAGACTTCCAAATCTTTATTTTTCATGTTCAAGCTTGCCCCATATCCTGTTTACTCATCACCTCTATGCTTGTAGACCTGCATTGGCTTCTTGTCAAGTGTCTGTCAATTTTTTGTAAAATTCTTATCCTTGTTTTCCTATCCCTCCATGGTTTTAACCCTCCCTATCTCTGTAATTCTATCCAATATCTGTGCTTATCTGATTCTGGCCTCTTGAGAATCCATGAAATTAATTTCAGTGATGTCTGTGACTGTGCCTTCTTCTGTCATGTCCATAAGTTCTGGAATCCCTCCCTAAACCTTGATACCAACCACTCCTCATTATCTTTCAAGCCATTCCTCTAAACCTGTGTCTTCGGCTAAGCCTTAGCTATCTTATTTTTTTAATGTCACTTGATGTGAAGTACCCTGGGACATTTAATTGTGTTAAAGATGTTATGTAGCTATAACTTTTTTGTTCTATTTGCTATCTAAAATGAATTTGTGAATATCGTCTTTCAATTTTAGTCTGTGTGCTGTTCAAAATAAAATTCAACTGGGGAGCGGCTTTACACTTAGAATGTTTTGCCTATCTTAGCATTCATAATACATTCTTCATATTTTTATGTTGGCAAATTGTTATGAAAATAATAATTAATTTCTTGGTTATCCTAAATTCTGGAATGCAAGCGTCGTAACCCTTAACCAGCTCGTTTTGTCATGCTGTCTGTGAGTGCGTTGTTGTCAAGTTGCTTACATAAAATTAAAGGCCCATCTCATAGTTTATTAAACCACATGTTGTGGTTTACTTAGCTTTGCATATCTGAAATAATTTTTCTCACTTTAAGAAAAGGGAAGTCCTCATATAATCAGTTCCTCACACTGTAATTTCCTGTGGTATGGTTTAAACCTTGTTCCCTCGAAATTCAGATACATTGACTTGTTAAAGAGCACAATTGATCTTGATCTGACAGCACGATAGCCACGGGGAGATTTTTAATGATTCTTCATCAATCTATTCATAAAAATTCTTTGCTATAATCAATCTCCCCACTCTCAAAATTGCAATTGAATTGCAGTAGAAGGGCAAAATATTTAACTAAACCAGGGGCTGGATTTTCACTGTGGGCGCTGTGGTGAATTCCAGGTTCTGAATCAGTGCCTAGTATGTGTCACCTATTGTGATGCACTTTTAAAAGTTGAATGGCCTAATTGCCCGGCGGATGATTTCAGTGCACTGTTGGAGATGGCAAATTATTCTTGGAGGTGGAGTCTGCACCTTGGTGCCAGTAGAAAAGGTGGGTGGAAACCATGTTGTGGGCCACCACTATGATGCTGTTTTAATTAATAATCAGCATGAAAAGCAGGACATGCACAGTTGTTCTGCAATAACAAGATAGAGCTCATGTTTGTGTTGCTGCTGGTTGGCCCCACAGATTGGTTTAAAAGCTTACTATAATTAAAGTCATTCAGGTCCCACATTGGTCTTGACAACATTACACTGAAATGCAGAAGACTGTTTGGGTTTGCCTGAAAAGTCCATAAGATGTATCAGCATAAGTAGGTTTTACAAATAATTGAATAGCGTAGGAAACTCCATGAGATCATGGCTGATCTGATAATCCTGAACTCCACTTTCCTGTCTGATCCCTATAACCCTTGGTTCCCTTACTGATTAAAAATTTGCCGTCTCAGTCTTGAATATATTTAATGACCCAGCCTTGACAGCCCTCTGCGGTAAAAACTCAACAGACTCACTAGCCTCTGAGAGAACCAATTCCTCCTCATCTCTCACTTAAATGGATGACTCTTATTCTGAGATTATGTCTGCTGGTCCTAAAGGGTAAACCTTTCGTCATCTACTCTGTCAAGTCTACTAAGAATCTTGTATGTTTCAATAAGGTTGCCTCTCATTCTTCAAAACACTGATGAGTACAAGCCCAACAGATTCAAACTCTCCTCATAAGAAAATCCTTCCATACCCGGAATCAACCTAGTGAAACTACTGTAGATTGCTGCCGCTGCCAGTATGTCTTTGTCTAGATAAGAGGATCAAAATTGTTACAGTATTACAGTTGTGGTCTGAATGATGGCTTGTATAGTTTCAGTAAGACTCCCTATTTTTACACTTCATTCCCTTTTGAAATAAGGCCAATGATCCATTTGCCTTCCTTGTTACCTATTGAACTTGGATGCTAGCTTTTGGAGATTCATGCGCAAAGGCCTCCAAATTCCTCTACGTTGTAGTGTTCTGCATTCTTTCTTCATTTAAATACTACTGACTGGTTCTATTCTTCCTCTAAAGTGCATAATCTCACGTTTTCCAACATTATATTCCATCTGCCAAGATTTTGCCCATTCACATAACCTGTCTATATCCCTCCATAGACTCTTTGTGTCATCTTCACCATTTGCCTTCTAACCTATTTTTGTCTCATCCACAAACTAAATTCACTTCCGTCTTCTAAGTTGTTAGTATATATTTTAAATAATTTGTAGCCTTAGCCCTGATCCCTGTGGTAATTCCCACAAGAAGGAACTCGAGCTCAACAGGGCAATTAAAACACACTCCATCGTAGTTGTTGCAACGTTTTAACCAGAATGTGGGTGTTACAAATTGATAAAGTGGATGTAAGCAGTCTTGAAGGACAGATAAGAATAGTTTAACTGCCATGATTGGCAGCTTTTCTTCAATCTCTTGCTCTTAAAAATGTAAAAGCTGAAATGGCTGCAGCTGTCAATGATCATTTTAAAAAAGAAGTCTCCACTGAACTACAATGGTTGATAGGCTGGTTAGTGTAGCATTTACTTGAGCAGTTTCAGCAGTTTTATTTATTGCCCTTTCTGTAAGGGGTGTTCATTATGAATGCTTGAGTTTCAAATATGACAATTATTTCAGCCAAGCAATCCGAGTTCACAGTTTGACAGCTTAAGGAAACTAATAAAGATTTTGGGAGTATGGACAGGCATCTATCTATTTTTATAAGAGATTGACCACTTAATATTTAAAAGCTTTACTTTCATGAATAAGTATTTTTTCATTCTTAAGTCCATGTCGTGAGAGTTTTGTTAGTTTTTTTTCATCTTCACATGACTCCTGAGGCCATTGTAGATGCTAAGTGAGTTGGTCTTGGCCGGAGGTGTGGTGAGAGGGTTTACTGGAGGGATGAGGGGTAGAAGACATAGATTCAGTCCTACTTGTTTTAGGAGATTTTGAGTCCCGGAGAAGTGAGGTGGACCTTCTAACCAGCCTGTCTTGTCACTTACTGGGTCCTAGATCCTCCTAGCATCTGCTTTTGGGATCAGCAGTTGCGACTTCATCCTATATACATTCCTGTAACCAAAATCTTGCAAACCAGGACTTTTTTTTAACCAAGACTGGTTCAGCGAGTTTTAGAATTTGTTCCATTGTTCTAACTATTTCAGCAATCAAAATCCAGCCCTTAAAGTCCCTTTTCTTTTTACTAAACCTATGCAAGTAAAATGCTACAAGCATTAAAATCGTAATATGCAATTAATTTATTAATTGCCACTTGGCAATTGCAAATTGGTACATCGAAAGTGTTGGATGAAAATAGATCACACTTCATCTAGTTTGCCTTCTCCCATTCTTGTCTTTCATGATGCAGCAGAGTTGGAATAAAGGTATTACACAGTCGACACTCTAAGCTAAAGAGCCCCACATGAGAAAAATTGTATGGAGGTCCAATTGTCTCGTGCTCCCTGCAGTGATGAACCTGAGACTTCTTTCAATTGCTTCTGTCCTGAGATATAAGAGGTATTGATTCTGGATTTATTCAGGTGTCAGCCTTTGCTCAGTTGTTGCATTTACACCTCTGAACCAGAAGGTGATGAGCTCATTCTTCATTTCAAGGGGTAATTATAGAGCCTGGAACCTAGCCAGCTGAAAGGTAAGATAACAAGATGTAGAGCTGGATGAACACAGCAGGCCAAGCAGCACCAGAGGGGCAGGAAAGCTGATGTTGCGGGTCTAGACCCTTCTTCAGAAAAGGCTATGTTCGTCCAGCTCTACATCTTTTTTATCTCAGATTCTCCAGCATCGGCAGTTCCTACTATCAGCTGAAAGGTAAGATTGTTCAAAATGTCAAAGTCAGGAGAGCAAAGAATTTGAAGGAAGGCAGAGGGAGAAAATGAAAAATATTGAGAAACTATTAACTTCTAGAAGAAATTTGATTTTACGGTTATTAATTAAAAGAAATTCACCCCTAGATTTCCATGTTTTAAACAAAATCTTTTTTCTGTATAAGACTTAATCAAAGCAAATATTACTACAACACTACATAAATGCTTCTTACTGAATCCTTGAATCCTAAACCACTTCCTGTTCTGTTTTTAATTCGATCCAAGCGTAACTCCTATACTTCCTAAGATCTTGAGGGTTGCTTCACTTCTGGGACCAAACCAAGATGTTCCACAAATCTCAGGAATTCACACTGATTTTCCTCCTTTTTTCTGTCTGGCATTTAGATTTCCAAAGCTCATTCTTTCATCTCTGTAAAGATTCTGTCATTCTGTTCTTCGAGCTTTATTGGGCAGATCTGACAATTTTAATTTATATTGGATTTGGACTTTTGTCTTTAAGCATTGAACTTGCTCACGGTTTTTATTGACTTTAGATCAGACCACCCCTAGTCCCTAATTGCCTCCATGCTCTTGTATGTGGCTGCCAGAAATTCACTACTGCCTTCTCAGTCTTCTGCATTGACTTCCATTCCATTGTAAAAGAACACAAGGAGCAAAGCAATGTGGTTTGTTTGGAATGTCCCAGATTGAAATTCAACCCAATCATCCACAATTCCCAAACCTGCCCTCTGATTCGAAAATTATATGAATGTTTTAAGATCTTTGTTTACCCTGAGCTTTGAAAGCTTTCTTTTGCTCTGGGACCCACGTGAATAATTTAAAATGCTTATGAGGGCAATTGTAAGCATCTTGTCTCTTTCAAGACTCAGTTAAAAAACCACCTATTGTTGCCTGTTTTCAGATCTCCAATTCCTGGAATAAAATTGAACAGCCTTTGTATTTCAGTTAAAGAGTCATAGAGTAATACAACATGGAAACAGGCCCTTCAGCCCAAACTGGTCCAGGCTGACCATGGTGCCCACTCAGATAGTTCCAATCACCCACATTTGATCCATATCCCTCTCAACCCTTCCCATCCATGTACCTATCCAAATGTTTTTTTTTAAATGTTGCTGTTGTACCTGCCTCAACCACTTTCTCTGTCAGCCCCTTCCATATAAGCACGAGTCTCTGCGTGAAGAAGTTGCCCCTCAGGTCCTTCTTAAAATCTTTCCCCTCTGACCTTAAACCTACGCCCTCTAGTTTTCAATTCCCCATCCCTGGGAAAAAAGACTGTATACATTCATCCTATCTATGCCCTTTATGATTTTAAACACCTCAATAACGTCCTTGTTCTCCTTTATTCCTTGGAACTAAGTCCTATCCTGGCCAACCTCTCATTGTAACTCAGGCTTACTAGTCCTGGCAACATCCTCGTAAATCTTCTTTGCACGCTTTCCAGTTTAACTATATCTTTACTGCTTAACTATGTCTTTCCTATAATAAGGTGACCAAAACTGTGCACAATACTCCCAAGTGTGGCCTCACCAACGACTTAAGCAACTGTAACATAATGTCCCAACTCCTATACTCAATGCCTCAACTGATGAAGGCTAGCATGTTAAATGCCTTCTTCACCACCCTGTCTACCTGTGACACCACTTTTAACGAAATATGTACTTGTACTCCTAAGTCCCTCGGTTCCACAATACTCCTCAAGACCTTGCAGCCCAATGGTATCAATGTGGATTTCACAAGTTTCAAAATCTCCCCTCCCCCACCGCATCCCAAAACCAGTCCAGCTCGTCCCTGCCTCCCTAACCTGTTCTTCCTCCCACCTATCCCCTCCTCCCACCTCAAGCCGCACCTCCATCTCCTACCGACCAACCTCATCCCGACCCCTTGACCTGTCCGTCCTCCCTGGACTGACCTATCCCCTTCCTAACTCCCTACCTACACTCACCTTTACTGGCTCCACCCCCGCCTCATCGACCTGTTTGTTTCCTCTCCACCTATCCTCTCCTCTATCCCTCTTCTATCCGCCTCCCACTCTCTCCCTATTTATTTCAGAACCCCCTTCCCCTCCCCCTTTTCTGATGAAGGGTCTAGGACCGAAACGTCAGCCTCTCTGCTCCTATGATGCTGCTTGGCCTGCTGTGTTCATCCAGCCCTGCACCTTGTTGTCTCGGATTCTCCAGCATCTGCAGTTCCTACTATCTCTCGCTCCTCAAGACCTTACCGTTTACTTAGAAACATCCACTCCAACACAGTAAAACCACCTAGCTCCACTATTGCTTCAGCTTGTTTGCTCCTGAAACACTCGCCCATGCCTTTGTTATCTCCAGGCTCAACTATTTCACAGGATTGAAGTCCGACAGAGAACTAAAAGATTGTCGGGTGAGCTTTGATTTAAATATAATAGTAATGTTGAGTGTGTTTGCACATTGGTGTTTTTGAGTTTGAAAAGAAAAATGAATTCCAAAGACCATGGACTAGAGACATATCACCAAAATAGAGAAATAAAAGGTTATAGAGATGTGAGATAACAAGGTGTAGAGCTGGATGAACACAGCAGGCCAAGCAGCATCAGAGGAGCAGGAAAGCTGATGTTTCGGGCCTAGATCCTACCATCTCGGTTATAGAGATGTGGTGGAATGCAGTCTACTTGTGCGCGAAGGCGTGCAATGGTATCAGAAGCTAAAGATAATAAAATGACTGTTTATAGAAACAAAAGATTTCCCTTGTGTCCTGTGCCTGAGTAAAATGATATTAGAAGAATCATTGCAGAAGAGGGAGTCATTGTTCACGTCTTAAATGTGCTGTAGTGTTTCCAAGAGTTGTAGGGAATGTAAGTTTTGGCTTGAAATAAGAAATGTGTTCACAATGAAGGAGCTGTGGTTAGAGGGAGTTATCTATGTCAGGAATAATTGAAGGAAGATAAGGGGTAAAACTTAATATGTACAAGTTCGTGCCTGCTGATTAGACTTCACAATCTTGAAAAAATTGTCTTTGAAGAACTTAGCATGGGTTTTATGTTTGAAGACAAAATTTGAACAAGCTGTGATGAGTATGAATGGAATATTAATGATGTCAGTTGAAATTTAAATTTTTTTTGAAAGGAATTTCAAGCAACACTTGGAGAATATGTCTAAGCCACTCATTGCTCAGAACAGTTTGTTTTTTTTGTAAACAAAGAGAAGTCTTCACAGAAAGTTTTCAGTGAACCTCTGAAGATATTGAGATTCTCATCAAGATGTCCTTGCAAGAAAATGTATGATTAATATAAAAATAAACTAGTTAGTCTGAAAAATACCAAAAATATGCATTGTAATGCCAGTGGAGACCTATGGAAAACTTTAAGTTCCATCAATTGAAAGAGCTTTAAGGTTTCAAAGTGTTATTCATTTAAAAGGTACAAAGAAAGAAAGGGGTTTGTATTTCATCACCACATTGTCTATAGTTAACCATCAGCTTGTCAGCAAAGATGTGTAAACCATTGCCGAGGAATGAAAGGAGGCATCATATTTGACAGGCAAGCTTCTAAATCTGTCTATCCTCTTGATCTCCAGGAATACCCATTCCAAAACAGTAACATCACCCAACTCCAACACTGCTTTAGCTTTATCGATTGCTGAAACCCTCATCTATGCCTTTGTTATCTCCAGCCTCAACTATTTCATTCGATTGAGGTCCTACAGAGAATAATTGGTCTCACTAAATATTTTGTTAGGTTAGAATTAATTTAGAGCCTGTTCCTGCTTTGTTAATCATTTTCAATGAGCAGTATTCTAAATTGAATGTGTCTTTTCTGTTTTCATACCTTTCATCCCCTGTTCTTTAACAACCCATTATATCTTAGTCTTTGAGGTGCTTGAATCTGAAATTCTCATCATTCATTCCACAGCCTTTCAATTATGTTTTTGCAAATAGTAATGGGCCGGGTTTCCTGAGGACTGGTACGGTTGCCACTCTGGTCTTTTTTTTAACAAAAGAAGGTAGCTCCACTGGGAGGAGGGTCCACTCAAAACTCTAAGAGGTTCCCTCAGGGGTGTCTGTGGCATGTGCTTTCGGAGCTGTGTGAGGTAAGTATAGGGTCTGTTGAATAGTTGTTCAGGAGTGAGGCTATGTATTTAATAATTCAACTTTTCCTGAGTAACTATTTTACTTAATTTCATTAAGAACCCTCCAAATACTCTGATTCAAATCTTTTGGTGGGTTCCAAAGAATTGACCAGTGGAAATTTCAATTTCCTGGGTAGTTCCTTCAGAATGTGCTGCTGTGAGAACTCCATGGGATCCCCATGTGCAATTCCCACCTATTTTGGAATAACATCTGTTTGGCCAGCAGAAGATCCAATCAATGTTTCTCTTTCTGCATGTCCAATGCCTTTTACATTTAATCCTGTATTGATATTCCCTTATTTTAGATCACTTAACCACTGGAAGCAGTCTGATTCTATCTACTTTATCCTATCCCTCCATAATTTTGAATGCTTCTACAAAATTGCCCCATAATCTTTAGTAATGACCAAAAAAACCTGACATTTCAGAATGCAACATTTTTTTTTTTAAAACACAACATATTTTATCTTGCTGTACTTTGAAATAGATCAGTGTTCATCATTTTGTAATTATTGTCCATTCAGTTTTGGATAATGACCTCAAAATCATTCTTTTTGCCTTCATAATACCATGTACAGCATTCTCTCTTTATCCTTCCAGTGATCATCTATTTTGCCTTTTAGATTCCAGACAAAATGAATAGCAAATGGAAACCATGTGTTGTTTAAGTAACTACTAGTTAAAAGCAAAACATGTCCATTGTTATTAAATGAATACCAGACGGGTTGAATCAAACCACGTTGAACATTCAAACTGCTGACCGACAGGCTAAGTGAAACAAAGAAAATTAAGTATAGTTTTTTTTATGTTTACTATACTTGTATAATTTGTAACTATGTTGACTCATCTTTGAATTCCTTTGCTGAATTTTATCATCAAAATAGAAAATGTTGGTACAGTGGTAGTTTGGTAGCACCCAAACATAACTTTATTACTTGATGAGTCTTTGCCTCAAATACTGTAGATCAAAGTGATATTTCAGTTTAAGTTGTGATTTTATGGTGAGACACAGGCAATGAAGAAAATTGAGAATTAAATGTTTTTATAAAAGAGTAAACTCCCAATAACCCACTCATGCTATTCAACCTAACTGAGCTGGAACTTATTTTAAGATTGCAAGCGTCTTGATTTCAGATTGACTCTGGGTCCTTCTTAATTCATATGACTCAGTCATTTAACCTTGAGAAACACAAAGGAGTTGTGAGTGGAGGTATTTCCCATGCCCACAATACTTGATATTCATTAACATTGCAGTTATGTATGTAATCAAAATTATACTTTTTGCTTATGGTACATATTCAGGAATGTACTTCAATATTTTGGTTGCAATTTTGAGTGGACGGAATGATTTCTGTTCAAGTTTCAATTTAGAATGCCGGGTAAATGTTTCTTTTAAAATCTGTAAGCTTCACTCTGACTTGTAATAGTACCTATAGGTAGCATTATAGTAGGAGTTTTCAGTTGTAGTGTCACATTTGTCTGACAAATTCACCCACGCTTAAATGTGACACATGCATTAAATGCATTAATTATAACCATCAGCCACTATTGATTGTCATAAAAATCTGTCCATTCGCTAATGTCCTTTAGGGAACGAAATCTGCCATCTTTCCCTGGTCTGACCTGTATGTGACTCCAGACTCTCTACAATGTGGTTAACTGTCTTAACTGCCCTCATGGGCAATTGGGATAGACAGTACGCCCTTGTCTCATGAATAAATGAAAATGATCTTCAAAAATTCAAAGTGGTGAAGCATGCAGCCTCTGAAACCTATCTAATGCTGAGCATTCTTCATATAGTGCAATCTACTCTCCTGCCTGTCCAACATCATAGTACTCACTTAACCAACAAACTGTCACCCGGAGGATAAAGGGAACATTGGAAACTTGATCAGGGTGACTTTATGATTTCAAGTGAAGAGGGCATTCACACTATAGCAATGAAAAGGAAGACCAGAATAATCAAGTCCTCTTCCCGATCTCCATCTCTATTACCTCCACCACCTACCCCCAATTCTCCTACTTGATGAGTGCAGTGCTTGAGAATGGAAAGATCCATATGCCAACACAAGCTGCAAAAAGAATGATATCTTGCCCTCATTATGTGGACAGGATACTTCATGTTGCTTTGGCTGTAGTCTGGGGGACAGATTGTCTGAAAATTATGTTCTAGTATCACATTTAAGGAACTTGGCAGAAAATAAACAGATATCATGTACTCTAAAAGATTAGACAGGATTAAATGTGGGGAGTTGTCAACCTTGAATATTCATACTAGAAGTATTTGTCACTTATATGGAGTATACTAGATTCAATTGTTGATTTGTGATAAGTTAGCAGCAGCAAGCAGGAAATGAATGTCAATTTGGCAGTGGCCTTGGCAACCTCACCTTCAGAGGGGAAAATGCATTAGTTGGTGTTCTTATTCCTTATCAGTTTGCACTTTTATATTGCCTTTAATATAATTCAATATGTTAAGAATCTACATTTATGAAAAAGAAAGACATGCATTTATTGAATGTCCCAAAGTTCTGCTATGCAGCCATTTTGAAGTGCAGTTACTGTTATAGTGTTTATGTATTGACCAGGACTGGAAGTGTTAGGACAAGAAAAACATGTCTTTATAGAAGCATCATTAAAGTAACTAATGACTCTGTGAAACATGGAGATGCACCAGGGGTGACTGGGTGGATGGAAGGTTATGAGTGAGTGCAGAGGACATGCAAGAGACAAGAATCTGAGAGCTGAAAATTAACTGCTAGATATAAAATAGAAGGAGGTTGCAAGAATGGGATATAATATGGCCATGAACAGATTATGCATTTGAGGACTCTACAACCAATGGGGATGATTAAGGAGGACGTAATGGTTTCAGTGTTACTTCGTGCAAAGCAGGATATGTGTGGTCAAGTGTAACTTTTGGAAGCTTGGGAGATCATTTGAGAAGTAGCTCATTATTTGGAAGTCACGGTTTTATGGGTATTGGATGTAGATCATATCATGGTTGTGATGCCCCTAGGAAATTGGAATAGAAGATATCTGATTGTTAGTGGGATTGCAGTTGTGTATACAGCCCATAAGGCCTGTTCCTACATTGCCAACACCCCCTTTCATGCTCAGAGAGGTCCATGTTTCTCTGTACACTTGAAACAAAAGTTCAACATCAGGAAAGTTTCAAAGAACCTTCATTCAATGCAACTTAAAAGGACATTCATTTATATGTGTACTGTTGCTTTTCTGTCCTGTTTCTTTGCTATTGTTATTGGAGTTTGTAGAGTACCTATCAGCAATAATGGTTGTTTCGTATCTTTTTACCCCATAGAATGGATATGACACAATTGTAGGAGAGCGTGGAATCAGACTTTCGGGAGGCCAAAAGCAGAGGATTGCTATTGCCAGAGCTCTTGTTATGGATCCTGTGCTGCTGCTACTTGATGAGGTCAGTTTGATGGCTGTGGCATTTATTTTCATAAAAACCGAAAGAACTGTGGATGCTGTAAATCAGGAACAAAAACAGAAGTTGCTGGAAAAGCTCAACAGGTCTGGCAGCACCTGTGAAGAAAAAATCAGAGTTAACGTTTCGGGTCTGGTGACCCATTCTCAGAACTGCATTTATTTTCACACCGGCCTTGGAATAACTTTCTGCTTTAGAATTTCAACTGTGAACCAATCCAAGTGGTAATATACTACATTATCCCAATGTAATGCTGTCACTGAACTCTTTCTACTGGGTGCCATGTTCTGAAATAACTTTTTAAGCTTTTTCTCTGCTTTTATATTAGCTCATGTTTAGGGAAAGTTCACCTATTTCTACTTCAGTCATTGTTAGAGCTCTGTGGTTGCCCAACATGATAACTGTAAGTGGCAATGAATGCTTTGAGGGTTGCTAACCATGTTTTAATACTCAATCATTCAGAGAACTCAGCAACAACGAGATATTAACCAATGTTCTCATTCCAAATAATCTTAACATGTAAGAGAGCCCAGTACGTATTACTAATGATTCCTACTGCCACTGCAGTTCGTACAAACACAAGCAAATTGTCTAAATTCTCCAGTATTTCGTTCAAGTTGTTTCCAATGAATTCCATGATAATGAGCTTTGCACAGCAGTTGTCAGGTTGTTCACAC
Organism: Rhincodon typus; assembly: GCF_021869965.1. Taxonomy (NCBI): domain Eukaryota; kingdom Metazoa; phylum Chordata; class Chondrichthyes; order Orectolobiformes; family Rhincodontidae; genus Rhincodon; species Rhincodon typus. The sequence continues at coordinate 26,846,236 of NC_063355.1, forward strand.
TTGGGCTGCAACAGCATCATCCCTTTCACCAAGATAGATCAGTTTTGCTTTGCCTTTTGAGGATGTGGCTTGTATAGGCAGTAATGCAAGGACCTTGAGAGCCTTTTTTTTAATCATTCATTGTAGTGGATATAGTTGCGTTTTCTTAAACAGGGAGGTTGTCACAGGAAACCCAGGTTTTGGATGGCTTTTCACTAAACGATGAATATTTCAATTCTGCCACTATCTAGGTGTCCATGAAAAAAAGTACAAGAGTACAAGCACAGTATAGGTTTGTTTATGTTATTCTCATATAATCCAGTACTTTCAGCGCTCACAAATTACCATTATGCAACCTGTGACAAAGAGGCCTGGTTTAGATATTCAGGAAATATTCAGCACAAGGCAGAAATCAAACTTCTCAAGAAAAGTCTTTAAAATGCTGGATAGCTTGAAAAGACCAGTGCACAGCCATCAAACTGACCTCATCAAGTAGCAGCAGCACAGGATCCATAACAAGAGCTCTGGCAATAGCAATCCTCTGCTTTTGGCCTCCCGAAAGTCTGATTCCACGCTCTCCTACAATTGTGTCATATCCATTCTATGGGGTAAAAAGATACGAAACAACCATTATTGCTGATAGGTACTCTACAAACTCCAATAACAATGGCCAAGAAACAGGACAGAAAAGCAACAGTACACATATAAATGAATGTCCTTTTAAGTTGCATTGAATGAAGGTTCTTTGAAACTTTTCCTGATGTTGAACTTTTGTTTCAAGTGTACAGAGAAACATGGACCTCTCTGAGCATGAAAGGGGGTGTTGGCAATGTAGGAACAGGCTTTATGGGCTGTATACACAACTGCAATCTCACTAACAATTTCATAGGGTAAAATGCAAACACACTGGGCTAGTGTAGGTAACTGCAGATCAAGATAGTGATGAAGTCTACACTTGATGCTAACTGTCTCCAATTAAAATCTCTAACTTTCAACCTGACCTTTGTTTCATTCATTCTTCCAATTCTGACATTCTCCAAGACGCTTATACTTTTGAATGCACATTTTCTGAACATTCTCACTAGAGACTGTGGAAGAAGATGTTGGATTCAAACTTTTAGGATTTAAAATAAGTAGAATTGTACTAATTTTCCGAACTGAAGTTATTTTGAGCAAATTTGTTTTTGAACAGCCTTTGGAAAATAAATCCATAAGTCCTTGTACTGAATGATTATCAGTGTTAAAACATGGTTAGCAAGCCTTCAGAGTATTCATTGTCTCTTCCAGTTATCATGTTAGGCAACCACAAACTTTTAACAATCTTTTTTAAAATTAATCTATTTTCATTAATCAACCCGTTCAGAGATGTTGTTACATCTGGAGCAGGTGGAACTTGAATCCAGGCCTCCCAGTCCAGGGGTAGGTACACTACCACTGTGCTACAAGACCGCCCCTCTAACAATTTTTTTTAATTAACCTTTTATCTTTCTAATCAATCTGTTCAAAGATGTTATTACACACCTCTAAAGCAGATGGGACTTGAACCTGAGCCTCTTCATCCAGGGGTAGGGACATTCCCACTGCACTACAAGAGCCCCCTTCTAACAATCGTTGACTTGTAAGTTAATTGGTAAAATAAAATCAAGTAATTTTACTTGATTGGTTTTAGTGTAGTGTTGTTTAATTCCATGTGTTTCAATCTGATGCATTTGTTCTAAGGGCAGTTATTCACAGGAGTCAAAATGTAAATGTTTTTGGTGGGTATTTCAATGAAAAAGTCAAATAAACTTCCAGCAGTTAAAAGCTAGAAATTGGGTGAATTTGTACCTAGTAGCTGACTGCTGGTAAAAGACAAGATTTTAATCCAATTTTTGGGTTTACAGACCTCCTGAACTGTTAAGAGCAGAGCTTAGTCAGTCAGTGTTGGTCATCAGTAACCTGCAATTAAACTGACTTAAACTTACATATATAATCAGTTATAATGTCTATTAAATATAAGGATTTTTAATTTGGAATTATACTATTATGGTTGCCCTTTTCATGTATGTGAAGGTATTCAATTGACGGGTATGTTACATAACATTACACAATAAGTTTTCTTTTAAATCATCAAAGCACAGTTTGGTGAAGCAACAGAATTGGCAGTGTGATATTTCTTTTGTGGTATTTCATAGGGAACATGTAGTACAGATGGTGGAGGCATTTTGTCTGCCCACCTCCACCAAAAACTGACTACCTTTTCACGAAAAATCTCCCCTACGGCGTGATATTCCTGTGGGTGACTTGAACAAGCAGAAAGTGGACCCATGTCCGTCATTGGAGGCAAGTTGTATCCTTGGGTTGTTGAACTATTAAATTGTCTGGTAGCTCATGAAGGTTACTGCTGCCAGGACTGCAAGCATCCCCACAAAAAAGCTCATTGGCATCTCAACCTAACTAAGCCCCAGATGTTTTCGGAAGAGAGGGATTAGATGCCTTGGCAAGGGGTTTGGGGCATTAGGTTTTGGAGGTCAAGTGAGAAGGCACAAAGGGATGATGAGATCATGTTGGAGGAGAGGCCACTGATGCTCTCAAGGTATCTCCTCTCTGCCTCTTCCCCCGACCTCCAACAGACATCCTGGCTCAGATATAGCACCATTAACACTGCTCCACAAGAGCCACTGCCCAATGGAAGTGGATTGAGGCCCTTATATGCCACATAATCAGTCTGTTAAGGGCAACAATAAGCCTAAGGGTGACTCAGCTGGTGAGCGCCTTATCCCATGTCCTCATTTAAAGAGGACTGGGTGGGGAATGTATGGGAATATGGTGGGCTACTCGCCTTTGTATTTTGCATGCCCCTCACCAATAATGTGTCCAGCCAGGGGCCATAAAATCCAGCCCCAAAGGAAGGATTGCTGGCGCGATATTGAACAGTGAAAAGAGGTAATTGTGTTTCTTGCTCCTTAGTCTGTGCCTGTATTCATCCTACCAAATTGCATAACCTCACTTTCCAACATTATATTCCATCTGCCACTTCGTTGCCCTAACCTGTCCAAGTCCTTCTGCAGCCTCCGCACTTCTTCAACAATACCTGTCCCTCCACCTACCTTTGTGTCACCTGTAAACTTTGCAACAATATTCACTTCCTTTGTCCAGATTGTTAATGTATGATGTGAATAGTTGTGGTCCTACCACATATCCCTTGCAGAACTCCACTAGTCACTAGCAGCCATCCTGAGAAAGATCACTTTATCCTCACTCTCTGCCTTCTGCCTGTCAGTCAATCCTCTATCCGTGTCAGTACCTTGCCCCTAACATCAGGGGCTGTTATCTTATCTAGCAGTCTCCTGATTGGCACCTTTTCAAAGATATCCCGGAAATTCAAATGGGTCATGTGCACTGGTTCTCCTTTGTCTAATTTGCACATTACCTTCTCAAAGAACTCTGACAAATTTGCCAGGCATGACCTCCCCTCAATAAAGCCGTGCTGACTCAGTCCTATTTTACCAGACAGTTACAAGTACTCCGCAATCTCGTCCTTATTAATGGACTCTAAAATCTTATCAACAATCAAGGTAAGGCTACCCAGCCTGTAATTTCCTGTCTTTTGCCTCCCTTCCTTCCTTCAACAGGGGTTGTTAGATTAGCCATTTTCCAGTCCTCTGGGGACCCTCCCTGACTCCAATGAGCCCTCAAGATCACCGCCGATGACAATCTCCTCAGCTATCCCCTTCATAAACTTGCAATGTAGTCCACCCAGTCTGGGTGATTTACCCACCTTTGGACCTTTCAGCTTCCCCAACATCACGTTCTTAGTGATGGTCACTACACTCACCTCTGCCCCTGATGCTCTTTTAGTATGTTTTGATACGTTCCTGATTTCTTCCGTTGTGAAGACTGAGTTCCTCCCCTATTTCTTTGTTCCCCATTACTACTTCTCCAGCTTCATTTGCCAGCAGTCCAATGCCCACTGTTGCCCTCTTACTTTTTTATATATCTTTTAAAAAAAACTCTTGCACTCTTCTTTTGTATTATTGGCTAGCTTACCTTATATTTCTTCATCTCCCCTTTATTCCTCCTTTAGTTCTCCTCTGCTGGTTTTTAAAGGCTTCCCAATCCTTTGATTTCCCACTGATCTTCACCTGTTGTAAATTATCTTTTTTTCCTTTCATGCTGTCCCTGATCCCTTTGCAGCCACGTATTGGATATCCATATCATACCCAGAAAATTCAATCTGGACTACGAGCTCATTCATCTTGTTTTGTATACTGTTCACATAGATGTACAACACCCTCCATCTGTGTTGACTGACCACCTTCCCCTTACCTATTGTGCCTGAAATTTGAATTCTAACTCTTTACATCCTTTCTGTCCCATTACTTTTTCTGGAAGCTTCAAAACCTCTCCTGACCCCTCCTCTCCTTTAACTTTTTCATAGTTTTCTGTGCAACTGAACCAACCCCAACTACCCAAGTTCCCTTCTCCTTTGTTTAAAATGTTAATAATTTTAAAGAGCAAGTAGGCTATTCCCACTCTAAAGATTTCAATCTATTCTAAGGTGACCAAGAAGTTCATGTATCTTTCTCAACACTTCTTCAACCCAATTTGATATTATAATTTGATATAGTTACATTATAACAAATATGGTTAGATTTCTGTGTGGCGTTAAACCCAGGTGATAGGAATACCTGTTCCCCATCTTTTGTATCCCATCACTTGAGTTCAGTTGGGTGGGTGCCAGAGCATTACTACAAATTAGAAACTGCCTCACAACACCATTTAATGTTACAGTGTATATAATTCTTGCTATTTTCCCTTCACATTATGGTTAAACTATGTAAACCTGTCCAAAACATGCTTTCCGTCAATGCATTAGACATTGGATTTAGCCTACCTGAATATGTAATGGGATTTGTTATGCTGCAATTTATAAAGCCTAAAAAATATTAGGATCTGATTGATTTAATATAAATGGAGTTGTGAAAACTGCTCTAATTTTAATGCAGTCTAGTTGGAAAATCAACTAATTAACCAATAAACAAATATTCCTCTGATGTTTTACGCCAGCTTCAAAATTTCCAGTTTGTAGGCTCCAGCCGCCTCTTTACTGTGGATGTGCAATCCCTTTATACATCCGTTCCTCACCAGGAGGCTCTTACGCTGTCCACTTCTTCCTGGAGCAAAGGCCTGAACTGTCCCCACCAACCACCACCCTCCTCCGCTTGACCAGACTCATCGTCACCCTCAACAAATTCTCTTTTAACTCCTTGCATTTCATTCAGGTCAGAGGGGTGGCCATGGGTATCCGCATGGGCCCAAGTTATGCCTGTCTCTTCGTGAGGTATGTAGAACATTGCTTGTTCCAGCCCCCACCCACAACTGTTTCGCCAATTTATCGATGATATCATCGGTGCTGCTTCCCTGTTCGTCCGGAATTGGAAAAGTTCATCAATTTTGCCCCCAGTTTCCACCCTGCCTTCACTTTCACCTGGTCCATCTCTGACTTCTCCCTTCACTTCCTCAACATCTCTGTTTCCATTTCTGGAGATAAACTGGCCACTAATATTCACTATAAACCTACCAACTCCCACGGCTACCTGGACTACATATCCTCGCACTCTGCTTCCTGTAAAGAATCCATTCCATTCTCTCAGTTCCTCCATCCCATCGCATATGTTCAGATAGGCAACCTTCGACAAGGGAGCCTCAGAAATGTCAATCTTCTTCCTCAACCAAGGATTCCCCAGCACCGTTGTCGACAGGGCCCTCAATTAGGTCCGACTGATTTCCCGCACTTCTGTCCTTACACCCTCTCTTCCCTCCCTCAACAAGGGTTTCCCTTGTCCTTACCTACCATCCCACCAGCATCCCCATCCAGAAGATCATCAGACATCATTTCCACCACTTCCACAGAGATGCCACCACCAGGCACATATTCCCCTCCCCTCCCTTGTCTGCCTTCCGCAGGGACCGTTCCCTCTGG